>NC_063338.1:91637994-91660202 GCF_021869965.1 Rhincodon typus | reverse complement strand
GAAGGGTCTAGGCCCGAAACGTCAGCTTTCCTGCTCCTCTGATGCTGCTTGGCCTGCTGTGTTCATCCAGCTCTACACCTTGTTATCTCTTATATCTATATAGCACTGTTTACAACCTCAGCATATTCAAACCTCCAAACACCAAATGAAGCCCCTTTAAATGTGGTTTCTGCAGGAAAGTGGGGAAAATGGTTGCACAGCAAGATCCCAGAACCAGTAAAAAAATTGTTGTGCTATTGACCAGACAACCTACCTTTGGGAAATAGATCCTGAAAATAATGGAATTACTCAACAGCGCATGGCAGCACCTGCGAAGAGAGAAATAGGTAACATTTCAAATTTGTGACTTACCTCTGGAATTCAGCAAAATTATTTTTGTTTCGATTCACTAATGGGATGCATGCATCACTGGCTGGACCAGTATTCGTTGCCTGTCCCTAGTTGCCCTTGAGAAGATGGTGATGAGCTTCCTCCTTGAACCGCTGCAGTCCATGTAGGCAGACCCACAATGCCCTTAGGGTGGGAATTCCAGCATTTTGACCCAGCCACACTGAAGAAACAGCGATATATTTCCTAGTCAGGATGGTGACTGGCTTGGAGGGGAACTTGCAATTTGTGGTGTTCCCACGAATTTTCTGGCCTTTTCCTTCTAGATTGGAAGTGGTCGCAAGTTTGGAAGGTGTTGTCTAAGGATCTTTGGTGAATTTCTGCAGTGTATCTTGTAGATAGTACACACTGCTGCTACTGAGTGTTGGTGATGGAGGGAATGGATGCTTGTGGATGTAGTGCCAGTCAAGCGGCTGCTTTGTCCTGGATGGTGTCAAGTATCCAGGCAAGTAGGGAGTATTCCATCACACTTCTGACTTGTGCCTTGTGGATGGTGGGCAGACCTCCAGTGACAATTCCCAGCCTCCAGTGACGATTCCCAGCCTCCAGTGACAATTCCCGGCCTCCAGCAATAACTCCCACCCTGGCTCAGTGGCCTCCCAGAATTGCGAGGCAATGGTGCAGTCTGAAGCCAGGGCCCAGAGCGGACTGGAAGCTAAGTGCCAGTGTAGTCTGTTGTACTGAACTTTTATTTCTACAGTGCTGGACATTTTATTTCAGTGTTGTCTAATATCTTGTAACTATAGAAGCCGTGGCTAGGTACTTTTGTGTCTAAATCGGTGGTGTAATTGGCGGCTTATAAAATTTTCACTATCCCCATTGATTACATGTTTCAATAACGGCTATTCTGTTCTATAAGGGGTGCATAATTTCAGATGGATATCCACCATGATCTTATTGAGGAGCAGAACAGACTCGAGGGCCTGAATGGCCTCCTCCTGTTCCTATTTCTTGTGTTCTTTTGATCTTATTATGTCAGATGGTGAAGCTGATAACAGGCAAGAAACAGAGGCATTCTGGGTCATGTTCAGTCTGCAGACTCCCTGCAGAAAGTTATACTGAGAATTAAAGGTTGCCAAGAGACAGTGTTTTACTGCAGTGAGGTCAGGAAGCATGCAGCAGAATGAGAAATGTGGAAAGTCCTTCACATTAATGCACTCTTTGGGTCCCAGCCAAAAATTACATCACAGTGGAACCGCCAGCACATAGAGAAAAACTCTGTCCAGGCTACAACTAGCTCTCTTTTCTGCTTTGCATTTCTTTTTTCTTTGAGGATATGAGGTAGGCCATTCAGGACCGAGATGAGGAGAAATTTCTTCACCAGACAGTGTGGAATTCTCTGACACAGAAAGCAGTAGAGGCCAAGATAGTGAATGTTTTCAAGGAGTTGGATATAGTATTTAGGGCTAATGGAGTCAAAGGGAATGGGCAATAAGAGGTAAAAGGGGACTTGAGTTAGATGGTCAGAAATTTGAGGGCGGCACGGTGGCTCGGTTGTTAGCAGTACTGCCTCACAGCACCAGGAACCTGAGTTCAATTCCACCCTCGGGCGACTGTCTGTGTGGAGTTTGCACGTTCTCCCCGTGTCTGTGTGGGTTTCTTCCGGGTGCTCTGGTTTCCTCCCTCAGTCCAAAGATGTGCAGGCTAGGTGGATTGGTCATGGGAAATGCAGGGCTACAGGGATGGTGTTGGATGCTCTTCGGTGCACTCAATGGGCTGAATGGTCTGTTTCCACACTATAGGAACTCTGTGATGATTCAATAATCAGATTGAATGATGGAACAGGGTCAATGGGCCAAAAGGCCTACTCGTGCTCCTGTTTTCCACGTTTCTGTGGTTATAAAGCTGTATCCGAAGCTGTACGGAGAAAAAAAAAACACAAACAAAGAAATAGTGAACAAGGATCCTGACCCAAAATGTTAGCTTTCCTGCTCCTCTGATGCTGCCTGGCCTGCTGTGTTCCTCCAGCTCCACACTGTGTTATCTCCGACTCCAGCATTTGCAGTTCTTGCTATCTCAAAGAAATAGTGGACGAGGCCAGAACAAGGGAGCTCTTCCAGTAATAGAAGGCAAATGGAGTTCTGCAGGTTTGTTTTCCAGGGAGAAGAGGTCAGAGTTCCTCATCCCTCACCACAAAGATTAATGGAAGATGCGTAAGATATTGACAATGAACGTAGGGACAGAGGAATGTAGGAAGGTAGGAGCTGGAGCAGGGAATTCAGCCTTTTGAGTCTGTTTCATGGTTCTAATAACATTCGCATGACACAAATTCCAGGCAATGACCATCTCCAATAAGAGAGAATCTAAACACAGCACTTTGACATTCAATGGTGTTACCATCGCTGAATTCCCCACTATCAACATAATGGGGGCTACTATTGGTCAGAAACTGAACTGGAGTCACCACATAAATACAGTGGCTACAAAGGCAGGTCAGAGGCTAGGAATACGGTAGCAAGTAATTCACCTCCTGACTTCCCAGTTCTGTCCACCATCTACAAGGCACAAGTCAGGAGTGTGATGGAATACTCCCCACTTGCCTGGATGAGTGCAGCCCCAACAACACTCAAGAAGCTTGACACCATCCAGGACAAAGCAGCCCGCTTGATTGTCGCCACATCCACAAGCATCCGTTCCATCCACCATCAAGGCTCAGTAGCAGCAGTGTGTACTATATATAAGGCACACTACACAAATTCACCAAAGATCCTTAGATCGCACCTTCCAAACCCACACAGATGAGGATGACTCTCTTCCCCTCTCAGGGTGAGACTGTGGGTGGCTGTACAGACCAATGTGGCTACCACAGGCTCTGTTACACTTGGGACAGAAGGTGGTTGTTGGAAGAGGTGAGTGGTGTTGGTGTGGCAGCGTGCTCCTTTCGCTGTTTTCACCTGGCTTCCACATTTTCCCAGCAGCAAGTCTCAAGGTGCTAGATGCCTTCCCGGATGCTCCTCCTCCAGTTTGGACTATCTTGAGCCATTGATTCCCAGGTATCTGTGGGAATGCTGCACTTTGCCAGCGAGGCCTTGAGGGTATTGCTGAAGCGCTTCCTCTATCCACCTGGCAAACTGCCTGCCATTTCGAAGCTGGGAGTAGAGCACCTGCTTGGGGAGTCTCGTGTCGGTCATGCCCAGCCCATTGCAGCTGATCAAGAGAGGTCAGTGCCTCAATGCTGGGGATGTCGGCCTGGTCGAGGGCACTGGTGTTGGTGCGTCTGTCTTCCCAGCGAATTCAAAGCGTTTTGCGCAGGCAGCGTTGGTGGTAGTGCTCCAAAACCTTGAGGTATCTGCTGTAGACAATCCATGTCTTAGAGCCATCTCGGAGGGTGTGAATCACCACAACTTTGTAAACCATGATCTTGGTGTTGGATCACTTGTTGTTGTCCTCAAACACCCTTTCTATCAGGCAGCCAAAGGATGCGCTAGCACACTGGAGCCAATGCTGGGTCTCTTCATCAATAGCTGCTTTGGCCAACAGGACAAACTTTCTGATTCCATTCAGAAGGACGAGGGCAGGAAATATGTAGGAACGCAACCAATTGTAAGTTCCCCTTCAAGCTATTCACCATCCTGACTTGGAAATATATCACTGTTCCCTTAGTGTCGCTGGGTCAAAATCCTGGTGTACCCTCCTAAGGGCATTGTGGGTCTACCTGTAGCCCATGGACTGCAGCAGTTCAAGAAGGCAGCTCACCACCACCTTCTCAAGGGCAACGAGGGTTGGGCAAGAAATGCTGGCCCAGCCAGAGATGCCCATGTCCCATGAGTGAATATAAAAAAAGACGATGGCTAATCATCTATCTACAAATCCATTTTTGTGCACTATCGCCATATCCCTTGGTATTATTAGCATCTGGATATCTATGAACCTCAATTGATTGTACTTCAATGTTTGAGCTTCCATGGCCCCGTGGGACAGCAAATTCTGATGATCCTCCAGTGAGTGAATCCTCTGATTAACTTCCCCTCTCAGTGAAGAGACCTTTCCTTACCTGAGCCTTAAATGGCCTGCCCCTTATTCTGAGACTGCGTGCCCAGGATCAAAACAGGCATATGGATTATAATGTGGGAAAAATGGGAGATTATGCATTTTGGTTGGAAGAATAGAGGAGCTGAATATTATTTAAATAGAGAAAGACTGCAGAAAACTACAGAACACAGGATTTTGGGAGTCCTCATGCATGAATCACAAAAAGCTGGCATCAAAGTTAAGCAGCAAATAAGAAAGGCCAATGGAATATTTATTTCAAAGGGAATGCAGTATAAAAGTAGGGAGGGTTTGCTAAAACTATACAAGGCACTAGTCAGACGACAACTGGAGTACTGTCCTTATTTAAGGAAAGTATGCATTAGCAATGGAGGCAGTGCAGAGAGGGTTCAGTAGGTTGAAATTGGGCATGGAGGGAATGTCTTGTAAGGAGAGATTGAGTAGATTGGGCTCATACTCATTGGAGTTTAAAGGAATGAGCAGAGACCTTATGGAAACATAAGATTCTTGGGAGTCTTAACTCAGTAGATGCAGAGAGGATATTTAACTTCTGGACAATCTGGAACCAGAAGGCATAGTCTCAGAACAAAAGGGTGCTAATTTAAGATGGAGATGAGGAGGAATTTCTTCTCTTATAATGCGGCGAATCTGTGGAATTCTTAACCACAGATGGTGGTCATGGCTGGCTCATTAAGGATATTCAAGCCTGAGGTAGATAGATTTTTAATCAGTAAGGGAATCAAGGGTTATGGGGAGAAGGTAGGACAGTGGTTTTGAGGATTATCAGATCAGAAACGATCTCATTGAATGGTAGAACAGACTTGCTGGTCTGAATGGCCTACTTCTACTCCAACTTCTGATACAATATGAAAAATCTTGGATGACCAGATAGCCAGAATTGGAATGCTGTTGAAAGACTAGATGAGGTTATCATGACAGGGAGGGGATTGAGACCATGGAAGATTTAAACATATCAGAGCCACAAAGGGCACCTCACTCCCAAGAGATATAGTCATTAGTCGTACATTACATAACTTGATGAGAAAACCGAGTTGTGACTGGTCCTATTATTCATTGGCTGAAACCTTGTTACTCAATAGAGAACAGTGAATGTGTCAGCTTGTCTCAGTGATGTGTAGGTTGCTCTATTCTCCTGTCCCATATTTGATGAAATGACATTTGTGTAATATTTAAAATTGTTATGAAGTTACAGGGGGTTGAGAAGGTCAGTGCAAATTGCATTTTTCACTGTGCATCCTCCTCTTAGGAATATTATTTCGTTCAGATGTTACAAACTCCTCGGCAGGGCTGAAACAGCAATGACTACTCCCGGGATTGAAACTAAAAAGAAGTCTCTTACATGCATTAGTGCGTCACCTCACATAAAATAGGATTGCACTCCTCCGCAAACAGGACTCATTGTTAATGAGACCCACTGATTGTGGAACAATACCAGGCCTGCCACCTTTGCACTGGCCAAAGAGACGCCCAACTGTGCAACAACATTTCGTAAACTTCAGCAGCTGCCATGCGCCTCATAATGAATGAGCCGCTGTTAAAGTAAAAGGCCTGTTGGTGCTGCGAGAAAATCCAGTGGCTAAGTATATGCACAGCAAGATCCCACCACAGGCTGCCTGACAAATGATCAGGCTCTCTCTTTTGGTGTCAAGTGATCCCAATGTTACCCATTGAGAACCTTCCAGTTCTTTGCCAAACAGCCATGGAATATTTTGCAAACAGTTCACATACACCCCTCACCTTACACACTATTTCTATAAGGTCATCAGCACCGTGCCTTTACTGACCCACAAACCAGCCGCTGCCGAACACTATCTGCTCACTGATACCCCGTTTGGGTTCTGCAGTTACATCACATTACATGTGGCATTTATCAAAATTCTGTATCAGTCAGTGTCTCTTAAAATCTTCTTTTTCTTAATTTAACATAATTTTCTAATCAACCCATTTGGAGATGTTATTACACACCTCTGGAGCAAGTCAGACTTGAATCCAGGCCTCCTGGTCCAGTGACAGAGACACTACTACTGCCCCACAAGAGGGCCCCATTCTGGAGAGCTTCTCTTTTGTTATTTAACCTTTTTTTTAATCAACCTATTCAGAAATGTTATGACAAACTTCTGGAACAGGTGAGACTTGAACCTAGGCCTCACAGTCCAGGAGTAGGGACACTATCACTGTGCCACTGGAAGGCCCCATCCTGGAGAGCTTCTGTTTCTTTCTAATTTAACGTGTTTCTTTTCCTCTACTCAACCTGTTCACAAATGTTATTACACTCCTCTGGAGCATGTGGGACTTGAACTCAGGCCTCCCAGTCCATGGTTAGGGACACTACCGCTGCACCACAAGAGGGCCCCATCCTGGAGAGCTTCTGAAGGAATCAACCAATGCACTCCACCTGTGTATACTTAACCTTAGTTGTTACAGTGAGGACAAGCATCAGCTAGTTAGACAACAGGGGATCTGGCTTGAATGTGACTCTACAACAAGGTTGACTTTTCATTGCCCACCATGTTACCCAAGGTACTTAGGGATGGTCAACAAAAGGTGGTCTTGCCTGTGCCTCACACAACCCATTGTAACGTCACTTAGTCCTGCAATTTCTTTCCCCTTTACATCATTATTCCCAGTTGGAATTCAGAATCAAATCCAGATCCTGATCTCTTATTTTTTTTAATCCGTCTACAGGATGTGGCCATTGCTGGTCAGGCCATCATCATTAATTAACTGGAGGCCACTGAGGAGACAGCTACATTGGTCTGGGTCTGGAGTCACATATGGGCCAGACCAGGTTAAGACAGCAGATTTCCACCCCTTAAATGGCATGGGAGAATCTAATGGGCTTTTGCAACAATGGTCACCATTAAACTAGCTGTGTAACTTTGCATTATTATCTCTTTTCCTATTGAATTCAAATACCACCAAAGAATAGAATCCCTACAGTGTGGAAACAGGCCCTTCAGCCCAACAAGTCCACACCAACCCTCAGAGCATCCCACCCAGACCACCCCCCTGAACACTACGGGCAATTTAGCATGGTCGATCCACCTAACCTGCACATTATTGGACTATGGGAGGAAACTGGAACACCCAGAGGAAACCCACGCAGACACAGGGAGAATGTGCAAACTCCACACAGCCAGTCACCCGAGGGTGGAATTGAACCCGGGTCCCTGGCCTTGCGAGGCAGCAGTGCTAACCACTGAGCCACCATGCCGCCCCTGTCACTGTGTGTGATGGTAGGATTTGAACCAATGTTCCCAGAACATTACCTGCGGTTGTTAGGTCGCTTGCCTGGTGACAGTTCCACCACACTGACTCTCCTTGCTATTCTCTCATCTTGCCTTTGATCCCTTTACCAACAACTTTCCTGCATTACTGGGTTTGACCTCTGAAAGTATTTCACTGGGTGGGAAGCACTCTGTGGTGCCCTGAGGTTGTGAAAGGTGCTACATAAATGCTGGTCCCTGGATGCACCAGGATGACCAGCACCGTAACTGACCTGAAACAAACAGGCACACTGCCCCACAGCGAGACACTCCCAGTGCAGACAGCCTTTCACAGATGGTGCATTGTGATAACCAGCAGAAAGGATGTGGTAACCACAGCACAGAACATGTAAGGTAACCTTTCGAGCTGATTGTAGGGGCTTCACATTGACCTTTATAAATCTTTGACAGTATTCCCAAGTGAAAACCTCCAACCTCTCTCTGACTTCTCAAGTTGCCGAGCATAGCTTTCAGAGACTGTGCACATTGTTGCCATAACAACCTTCTTTGGACTCTCTTCGCCTTTTGAACATTTTGTTTTATAAAAAGGAAAGATTTCAAGGTTCATCAAGTTGATAGCAGGGAGGATTCCTGTGCAATTAAAAGCCCTTTTTGCCTGAACATCTCCCTCGAATTTGAACCCATGAGATGCGCATTCACTACTGTTGGTTACCTAGTTGCTCATGTTCAATTCCTTCTTACTCTTGGCCTGGATTCTAGTCCAATATGTCCATCGTGGAGAATGAGGGTCCTCTTGGCTGCAGGAATGGGATTGTATATACATTACGTGTCAAATAAGGGAGGCAGTGGTAAAGTCAGCGAATTAGTCATTGGTCAGAGAGTTGTAGTGCATGGAAACAGACCCTTCGCTCCATGCTGACCAGATACATCATGACTGTACAGGACACCACCACAGGACACCCCCACAGGACACCCTCAATGGACAGCGAAGAAGGGCAACGAATCAGAGGGCAGCTGACAGCCATCACAGTGGAATTCTGGGAGACATCGCCACAGCCATCACGACTGTACAGCAGGTCAGAGAGGACCCTTCCATCCAGCTTTGTGTCATCTGCAAATTTTGCAATATTACATTGAGTTCCCTCATTAACACACATTGTGAATAACTGGGGTCATAGTGCTGAGCCCTGCAGTATTCCCACTTATGTCTGAACATCCAACTCAATATCCCATTCCCTGCATTCCTCCATATTCTTTGATCCCTTTAGCCCTAGGAACTATATCTAACTCCTTCTGGAAAACATTCAATGTTTTGGCCTCAACCACTTTCTGTGACAGAGAATTCCACAGGCTCCCCACTCTCTGGGTGAAGTCATTTCTCCTCATTTCGGTCCTATGTAGCCTGCCCCGTATCCTTCAACTGTGACCCCTGGTCCTGGACTCCCTGGTCATAGGGAACATCCTTCCTGAATTTACAGTCTAGTTTGGTTAGAATGTTTTAGGTTTCAGTGAGATCTCCCTCATTCTTTTAAACTCCAGTAAATATAATCCAAACTGATCCAGTCTCCCTTTATATATCAGTCCTGCCATCACAGGAATCAGTCTGGTAAACCTTTGTTGCACTCCCTCCGTCGCCAGGACATCCTTTGTTAGACAAAGAGACCAAATGGTATTTCAAGTGCGGTCTCACCGAGGCCCTGCACATCTGCAGCAAGACATCCCTCCTCCTGTACTTGAATCCTCTCACTGTGAAGGCCAACATACCTTCTTCACTACCTGCTGCACCTAAATGTTCACTGTCAGTGATTGGTGTATAGTGACAGCCAGGTCTTGTTGCATCTCCCAAACTCCAATCTAATCGTCATTCAGATAATCGTCTACTTTCCTGCTTTTGCAACCAAAATGGATAACCTCACATTTATCCACATTATACTTCATCTGCCATGCATTTGCCGATTCACTCAACTCTTCTAAATTAGACAAAATTCCCAGCCAGCTTTGAACAACATTGGGATGCTTCTTGAGCTGTTGCCCATTTTCTGATAACTTAGTTGTCAATTCCTGATCCTTGGGACATAACCCTTTCTTATAGGTCTATCCTCATCTGTAGATATTACAGCCTTCCATTAACAAGTTTCTCATTCTTGACAGTATTTCCAAAACTGAAGTCAATTGCCCATCAGCCTTAGTTCAGTGAGCTATGTTTTCACCACAGTATCTGAAGACGGTGTGTTCTGAGTGAACTGTGTTGAGTTCTCAGTGAAGAAGGGTCCAGACCCGAAACATCAGCTTTCCTGCTCCTCTGATGCTGCTTGGCCTGCTGTGCTCATCCAGCTCTACACCTGCATGTCCTTGTTTGCTATGATCTGCCTGTATTGCTCACAAACAAAGCTTTTCACTGTACTTAGGTACGTGTGACTCCAATAAATCAAATCAAATCAAATCACTGGTTATGCCAAAACTCATTGTTTTTCCCCAAGTCACAGCGACAATACCACTAGGCCATTGCCTCCCCTAGTAGATGGAGTACAATGTGGGGAAGTGTGAGGTTATTTATTGTGGCTGCAAGAATGTAAAGACACATTTTTTTCTCAAAAGTGTGAATCTTGTAGATATATTAGTGTGCAGCATGACGTGGTGTATTCATACAAGGAACACAGAAAATCAGTATGCAGACACACTGGACAATTAGGAAGGTAAGTAGCTCATTAATCTTTATTGTTAGCTGATTCAACTACAGGAATAACTGTGGTACCCTGATTGCATTATATTAATACAAAGCAGTTTATATCCAACAATAATTATTTAGAAAAGGTGTCTAGAAGTTCCATCTGTGAGAAATTTGATTCAAAATCATAGAAAACGATTTATCTTGCTGGAATTTGTGGAGTTATTGGCGTAATGACAGTGTCCCTGGGCTAAGTTATCAAGAAAACCCAGATCAAAGCTTTGAAGATATGCATTCAAATCCCATTCTCTCAGCTTGTTAAAGTCAGAGAATTGCTGTGGTTCAGAGGGAGGTCATTTAGCCCATTGTGCCTGCACTGGTTCTCCAAATGTGCAAGCCTCCTGCCTTTTTCCTTTAAACTTGCAATTTGTTTATATTTAAATAATCATAGAATCATCTTTTGAATACCTCAGTTTTCACATTGAGGTGATCGTCTCCTGGTATTATTGCTGGACTGTTAATCCAGAGAGCTTAGTAATGATCTGAGGACCTGAGTTCAAATCCCACCACAGCAGATGGTGGAATTTGAATTCAATGAAAATCTTGAATTAAGAGTCTAATGATGACCATGAAACAATTGCTGATTGTTGGGAAAAAACTGTCTGGTTCACTAATGTCCTTTAGGGGAGGAAACTGCCATGCTTACCTGGTCTGGACTACATGTGACTCCAGACCCACAGCAATGTGATTGATTTTTAACTGCCCTCTGGGCAATTAGGGATGGGCAATAACTGCTGGCCTAGCCAGAAACACATTCATCCCATGAATGAATGAAAGCAAGTTGAGTCTTATTCTACCATTCTTTCAGGTAGTGCATTCCAGACCTGAACCACTTGCTGTGTGAAAAACCTCCTTCTCACCTCACATTTGCTTCTTTGGTAAATTACTTCAGATCTATGCCCACTCCTTGAGGGTGTAGAATGTTTTCCCTGTCTATTCAGTTCAGACACAAATGATTTTGAAAACTTGAAACAAAACTTCTCAAAGCCTTCTCCTGTCCAAGGACAGCAGTTCCAACCTTGCCAATCTATCCAAAGTTTCTCATCCAGAGAACAACTCTTGTAAACATTTACTGCATTTCCTTTTCCCCAGAGAGCTCTGGATTTGTTAATCCTACCTTTCCCTTTCGAAAGAGTATCCCTTGGCCACATCAAGTGGACTTTCTATTTATTCAGCCATGGGAAATGTGTCACTCGTTGGGTCAACGTTTATTGCCCTTCCCTAATTGCCAAGAGAGTAGGTAAGAGTCAACCACATTGCTGTGGGTCTGGAGTTACATGTAGTCCAGGCCAGGTAAGGATGGCAGATTTCTTTCCCTTAAGGGCATTAGAGAACTAGATATGTTTTTCTGACAATTGACAATTGGATTCTCAGTCATCATCAGACTCTTAATTCCAGATTTTTATTGAATTCAAATTCCACTATCTGCAGTAACCACCTGGAGATAATATCACTAGGCCATCACCTTCCCATAATGCAAATACAAGAGCAGGTCAGAGACTAGGAATACTACGGTGAGAAATTCAGCTCCTGACTCCCCAAAGTCTGTCCACGGTCAGGAGTGTGATGGAATACTCCCCACTCACCTAGATCAGTGCAGCTCCAACAACACTCAAGTAGCTTAACACATGCAGGGCAAAGCAGCCCGCTTGATTGTCACCACATCCATTAACAATCAGTTGCTCCACCACCAATGCTCAGGAGTAGCACAGTGTATCATCCTCAAGATGCACTGCAGAAATTCACCAAAGACTCTTAGACAAAGATCCAAACTCATGATCACTTCCATCTAAAAGGACAAGGGCAGCAGATGTACAGAAACACTACCATCTGCAAGTTCCCTCCAAGCCACTCACCATCCTGGGTTGGAAATATATTGCCGATCCTTCACCGTCACTGGGACAAAATCTTGCAGTTCCCTTCCCAAGGGCATTGTGAGTCAATCTACAGCATGTGGACTGCAGTTTATCCAGAAGGCAGCTCACCACCACCTTCTTAAAAACAGGTGGGAACGGGCGACACATGCTGCCCAGCCAGTGATGCCCAAATCCTACCAGTGAATAAAAGAAAGAATTTTTTTCTTTGAAGATAGCCTGTTGTTCGGCTGTTGTTCTTCCACTAACCTATGGCTCCAGTCTGTTTAGGGAGGCTGTTAGCTCAGCTGGGTGGACAGCTGGTTTGCGATGCAGTGATGCCTGGCTTCAATTCCTGCACCATGCTGAGGTTGCTATGGAGGTGTCTCGTTCTCAATCTCTCCCCTCGCCTGAGGCGTCGTGACCCACCACCACCAGTCGTTTCTCCCTAATGAGAGGGCAGCTCTACGGTTGGCTAAGATTGTGGTGCCTTCTATCTAGCCCCATTCCATTGTTACCCCATTGACAACAGATCCCTGTCAGTTAATTACTCTCCCTCTGAATTGTATACTAACTTCTTCCATCATCTTCCTAAACCTCATGCTATGATGATGACAGGGCTGATGTATGAAGAGAGATTAGATCAATTAGAACTAGATTCACTGGAGTTTAGAAGAATGAGGGAGGATCTTATAGAAACCTATCAATTTCTAACAAGTTTAGACAGGGTAACTGCAGGAAGGATGTTCCTAATGACCAGGGAATCTAGAACCCAGAGTCGCATTCTGTGCATATGGGGTAGGCCATTTAGGACAGAGGTGAGGAGAAATTCTTCACCCAGAGAGTGGGGATCCTGTGGAATTCTCTACCACAGAAAGCAGTTGATGTCAAAACATTGGATATTTTCAAGAAGGAGGTAGATATAGTTCTAAAAGGCTAAAGGGATCAAAGGCACATGAGCTATTTGAGTTTTGATAAGGCATATGATAAGGTGCTGCATAACATAATATAAATGATATAAGAGCTTATTGTGTTGGGGGCATGAAGAGAGGGTTGGCTGACTTACAGAAAGGAGAGAATTGGGATAAAGGGGTCTTTTTCAGGGTGACAGCCGATGACTCTTGGAGTTCCACAGGAGTCAGTGTTGAGACCACAACTATTCACGTTATACATTAATGATCTGAACAAAGGAACTGAAGGCATTGTTGTTAAGTTTGCAGATGACACATCAATAGGTGGAGGGACAGGTAGAGTTGAGAAGGCAGGGAGGCTGCAGAAGGTCTTGGACAGACCAGGAGAGTGGGCAGAAAACTGGCAGATGAATACAATGTGGGAAAGTGTGAGGTTATGCATGTTTTTTGGGAAGGATGGAGGCATAAAATATTTTCTAAATGGAGAAGTGCTTCAGAAATATGAAGCACAAATGGACTTGGGAGTCCTAGTTCAAGATTCTCTTATGGTTAAAATGCAGGTTCAGGAAGGCAAATGCAACGTCAGCATTCATTTCAAGAGGGCTAGAAGAAGAGCAGAGATGTACTGCTGAGGTTGTACGAGACTGCACTTTGAATATTGTGTATCTGAGGAAGGACGTGCTGGCATTGGAGGGGGCTACAGGAGGTTTAAAAGAATTATCCCGGAGCTGAAGGTCCTGTCATATGAGGAGCAGTTGAGGACTCTGGGTCTGTACTCAATGGAGTTTAGAAGGATGAGTGGGAGTATGATTGAATCTTCCAGAATACTGAGAGACCTGGAAAGATTGAATGTGGAGAAGATGTTTCCACCAGTACGAGAGAATAAGACCTGAGGACACAGCCTTAGAGTGAAGGGATGACCTTTTAGAACTGAGATAAGGAGCAATTTCTTCAGCCAGAGGGTGGTGACTCTGTGGAACTCATTGCCACAGAGGTTAGTGGAGGCCAAGTCATTGAGCCCATTTAAGACAGAAATAGATAGATTCTTAATTAGTAAGGGTATCAAAGGTTGCAGGAAGAAGCCAGGGGAATGGGGTCGAGAAACATTTCAACCATAATCAAATGGTGAGGCAGACTCTATGGACCAAATGGCCTAATCCTGCTCCTGTATGTTATGGTCTTGCAGTACGAAGAGTTTGTGGACAAAATGGGAAGAAGGTACTAAATAGAATGATCAGCCATGATGATATTGAATGGCAAAGCAGGATTGAAAGGCCGAATGACCTACTCCTGCTCCTATTTGCTATGATTTTATGAGTCAGTCCAGACAAGCTGGGCTGAATGGCCACCATGTTTGTCATGTGATTGTATGATCTCAGCGCAGCCTGCTCCAGTCCTTGATCAATACACCTGCTCTATAGAGGTCACTCGATAGTGACAACATGCGGGAATCCTGGCTGATTTATCCCTTTCTAAGCTCGAGGCTAATGTGCAAACTTTAAGCACGGAATCTAACTCACTCTGACATTGATGGCCTATTGTGCTGAGTCAAAAATTGCTGCCAGGAGGAATTCAAATTATATTTGAACCTGTTGGCCAGCTCGTTTGCATCCGTGGAATAGCTGCAGTGTATTATATTAATCCACAAGATTTAGATTGTTCCCTTGTGTCCTCCAGATGGCTTTGGTTAGCATTTCTACTCATGGTGGGGTGGGGGCTGCAGCATTCTTAGGAATAATCTGTGAGGAAGCTCATTCCTGAATCTGAAGTGTGCATGTGTGTGTGCGCGTGTATGCGTTTGTGTGTGCATGCATGCGTGTGTGTGTGCGTGTGTGTGTGTGTGTGTGTGTGTTTGTGTGTGCAGGCACGTACGTGTTTGTGCATGTATGTGTGCGTGTGTTTGTATGAGCGTTTGTGTGTGCGTACATGTGTGTGCGTATGTGTGTGTCCGAATGTGTGCGTATCTGTGTGTGTGTGTGTGTGTGTGTGTGTGCGCGCGCGCATGCATGCACGTACACACATGCCATCACTCTACTGGTGAATCTCCAATTTGCATCCTCAGGAAGTGTAATCTCATCTAGTCTCCTCCCCTCCCTGGTCACTGACTATCCCTGTTCTCCTCTCTTGTGGGCTTTCCAGGTAACTGTCTTCTTCTGTTATACTAAACTCCTTCAATTCCAGCCTCTTAGCTATTCATGATTTTCATCGATGCAAAAAGTTGTGGCCATTCCTTTAGATGTTTATGATTTGGACACTAGAATCCCTTTCTTCATTTCTCTACCTTCCTTTCTTGATTAACTGGACTCACCATATAAACACAGTGGCTACAAGAACAGGACAGAAGCAAGGACTCCTGTGAGTAGCTTGCCTCCTGGCTCCGCAAAGCCTGTCCACCATCTACAAGGCACAAGTCAGGAGTGTGATGGAATACTCCCCACTTGACTGGATGGATGCAGCTCCAATAACATCCAAGAAGCTTGACACCATCCATGACCAAGCAGCCTGCTGAATTGGCACCCCATTCTTTTGTCATTTATACAGGCGATTTGGATGTGAATATAGGAGTAAGTTTGCGGATGACACCAAAATTGGAGGATTAGTGGACAGTAAAGAAAGTGATCTCAGAGTACAACAGGACCTTGATCAGATGGGCCAATGGGCCAAGGAGTGGCAGATGGAATTTAATTTAGATTTAATGTGAGGTGTTGCATTTTCATAAGGCAAATGGGAGCAGTTAATGACAGGGTCCAGGGTACTGTTGCTAAACAAAGAGACGTTGATGTACGGGTTCATAATTCCTTGAAGGTGGAGTTGCAGGTTGACAGAGTGATGAAGAAGGTGTTTGGTACATTTGCTTTTATCGGTGCATGCATTAAGTATAGGAGTTGGGATGTTGTGTTGCAGCTGTACAGGACATTAGTTAGCATGTGTTTGGAATACAATGTTCAATTCTGGTCTTCCTGCTATAGGAAAGATGAAAGGATACAGAAAAGACTTTATGAAGTTGTTACCGGGGTTGGTGGTTTGAGTTATAGGGAGAGGCTGAATAGGCTGGGGCTAGTTTCCCTGGAGTGTCAGACACTGAGGGGTGACCTTATAGAGGTTTTTAAAATCATGACGGGCATGGATAGGGTGAATTGTCAAGGACTTTTTCCCAGGGTAAGGGGAGTCCAAAAATAGAGGGCATAGGTTTAAGGTGATAGGAGAAAGATATAAAAGGCACATAAGAAACAATGTTTTCACACAGAGGATGGTGCGTGTATGGAATGAGTTGCTAGAGGAGGTGGTGGAGTCTACTACAATTACAACATTTAAAAGGCATCTGGATGGGTACATGAATAGGAAGGGTTTAGAGGGAGATGGGCCAAATGCTGGCAAATGGGTCTCGATTAATTTAGAATATCTGGTTAGCTTGGGCAAGTTGGACTGAAGAGTCTGTTTCCATGCTGTACAATTCTACGACTCTGTGACTCTAAGCATCCACTCCCTCCATCACCAACCCCCAGTAGCAGCAATGCATACTATCTACAACATGCACTCCAAAACAACATCTTTTAAACCCATGATCTCTATAATCTAGATGGACAATGAGAGCAGACACATGGGAACACCACCTCACTGCAAGTTCCTCTCCAACAACATCCTGAGTTGGAAACATATCGCCCTTCCTTCACTATCGCTGGTTCAAAATCTCAAAATTCCCACCCTGACAGCATTTTGGACTACCTACAGCAAATACTCGGCAGTTCAAGAAGGCAACTCACAACCACTTGCACCACCATTTCTAGGGATGGGCAATAAATACAGGCCTAGCCAGCAACACCTACATCCCACAAATGAATTTTTAAAAAAATTAAGAGCTTCTTCTTTGGGTCACTTATTGTACTTGTTTCCTTGTGGCTGGAAGTAAAAATTTGCCTGATTATGCCCCGGAGGCTATGTTTTTAGGTGCTATGTAAATGCAAGCTGTTGTTTTTGTTGCACTGTCTGCAACTCAAGTGATTGTGCATTACTTTCAGCTTTTGTACCAGCATCATGGTGGGCTCAAAGCATTTCAGAGGAACCTTCATGGGTTTATTGTCTACTCGGAACAGTCCACGTGGTTCTGTCTTTCCATTGGGAAGCTAGTGATGACCTCATGCTCCTGTTGGCAACATGACTGCTCCAAGGATGAACTGCACGCGAGTGCAAAATCGTACTCATTTTCAGAAGCTTTGAAACATCGCCGTTTACATCACAGGAAGGGACCCTCATTGCAAAGGTACTGCATTTGTCTGAAAGTGTTCCTTTTTTTTAAGTTTTCTGTCTCCCTCTGAAGTTGTTGTGGCTATAATATTCTTATAATCCTGAGATGCACCCTCTCCTGAAAGGCAAGGTAAAACTAACTTTGGTTCATGGTACAAAAAGAAATTATGTGACTACAATGCAGGTCAGAAGCCAGGAATACCAAGGTAACTCATGTTCTGACTCACCAAAGTCTGCCCAGAATCTGTTAGTTCTGAGGAAGGGTCACCGGACCTGAAACGTTAACTCTGTATTTTTCCTTCACAGATGCTGCCAGACCTGCTGAGCTTTTTCAGCAACTTTGTTTTTGTTCCTGTCCAGAACCTGCAAGGCACAAGGCAGGAGTGTGATGGGATACTCTTCATGTGCCTGGATGGGTGCAGCTCCAACAACACTCAAGAAGTTTGACACTTTCGAGGACAAAGAAGCCCGCTTGATTGGCACCACAACCACAAACATCCCCTCCCTCCATCACTGGAGCTCAGTTGCAACAGTGTGTACTATCTACAAGATGCACTGCAGAAATTCGCCAAAGATCCTTAGGCATCGTTCTCCAAATCCAAGACCACTTCTATCCAGAAGGACAAGGGCAGCAGATACATGGGAACACCAGCCCCTACAGGTTCCCTTACAATCCGCTCAGCATCCTGACTGGGAAATATATCGCCATTCGTTCACTGACGCTGGGTCAAAATCCTGAAACTCCTTCCCTAAGGGTATTGTGGGTCAACCCACTGCACATGGACTGCAACATTTCAAGAAAGCAGCTCATCACCACATTTTGAGGGGCACCTAGGGGTGGGCAATATGTGCTGGTCCAGCCAATGACGCCCTCTTCCCCTGAGTGAATAAAAAAGTTGATTTCTGTAAGGCAGGTAGATAATGTATACATCTTGAAAGACCTTTTTATCTCTCAGTGCCAAATTATTAAAGAGTCATAATGTGCTTTCATGCACCATAACTGATGTTCTTCCTTTAGTTGAGTAATTGCAAATTGTTCTGGTGATTTATAAGAAAATTTTTGATAAAATGTGTCATTTTTTTCAGCAGTACTCAGTCCCAGAATTATTTAAGACAGAATAGACTGTAGTGATTCAAGGAGACAGCTCACTAATATCTTTAAAAGAGCAATCAGAGTTTGCCGACAGATGTCTGTCTTACCAGCAACTCCCGCAGAAAGAATGACAAGTAGAAAGGGGCTATTTGGCCCATTTTGCCTATCCTGGCTCTATATTCAGCAATCCAACTATTTCCACTCCTTTCCCCATAAATAAGACCACAAGACATAGAACCAGGAATAGGCCATTCGGCCCATTGAATCTGCTCTGCCATTCGACAAGATCATGACTGATCTGATAATCCTTAAATCCACTTTCCTGCCTTTTCCCAGTAACCCTCAATTCCCTGACTCCTTAAAAATCTGTCTGTCTCAGTCTTGAGTATACTTAATGACCCAGCCTCAACAGTCCTCTGTGATAAAGAATTCCACAGATACACCACTCACTGGGAGATGAAATTCCTCTTTATCTCTGTCCTACCTGGGTCACCATTTACTCTGAGATGATGACCCCTGGTTCTAGATTCTCCCTCAAAGGGAAAGAATCAATCTTCATCGACCCTTCAAGTCCCTCAAGAATCTTGTATCATTCAATAAGGTCGCCTCTCATTCTTCTAAACTCTAATGAATACAGGCCCAAATTACTCAACCTCTCTTCCACCCTGTAAAGTTCCTGAAGTATCTTGTATATTTCAATAAGGTCATCCCTCATTCTGCTAGATTCTGACTCACCAAAGCCTGAATACAGGCCCAACTTACAAGTCAAATCTATTCAACAGTTCTTCATAACACAGTTCATCCATACCTGGTATAGGTCTAATAAACTTTCTCTAGATTGCCTCCAATGCCAGTATAACTGTCCTTAAATAAGACTCCCAAAACCCAGAAAATATGGGGCAGGAGTAGGCTATTCAGCCTTTCACCCCTGCTCCACCCGGCAATATGATCATGTATTATCATTCAATTATCACCAAGCTTCTACCAATCCTTGCCACATGTATATTTTTTCTTTTAATTTGACACTATCTGAGCTTTCTTGGTTAAACATTGGTTGGTTTATCCCTCTCTAGAATCGTTCTTCCTTACTGAGATATATCTTGGTTACAATTCATAAACATTTTTCTTAAATATTTGCCTTTGTACATCAACCATCATTTTCTGCTATGCTCCTTTTCCAGTCCACTCCAGCCCATTCTGCCCTTGTTCCTTCATAATTACCCTTATTTAAGTTTATCACAGCTATTTCCAACCCAAATTTCTCACTCTCAAACTAAATGTTATGATAATTGTTTCCTGGGGATCTATTACTCTGACATCATTCATTAAATGTTCATTATTACTCATTAACAGATCTAAAATACTCTGGTCCCTTCTTGGATCCATAACATGCTGCACTAAACTGTCCCAAACACATTTTATGAATTCTTTCTTTTGTTTACTTCTGCCAATTTAATATTCCTAATCTATATGAAGATTAAATCACCCATGATTAATATACTGCCTTATTTACAAGCTCTCATTATCTCCCTGATTTAATCTCTGTCCTATAGCTACTATTCAGGTGCTACAGACTCCTCCCAGCAGTGTCTTTTCCCCCTTGTTATTTCTGCCTCTATCATATGGATTCTACTTTATCTGATCCTCCACCATTTCTTGTGAATATAGTTATCCCATCTCGTACTGACAAAGTTAGCCCACCATCTTTGCTTCCTGCCTGTCCTTCTGAAAAGTCACAATTCCCTGAATACTTAGTTCTCAGCTTTGATCTCTTTGTAACTATGTCCCTCGATTGGCTATAAGATCATATCCATTAAAATTTAAAAGGCATCTGGATGGGTATGCGAATAGGAATGGTTGAGAGGGATATGGGCCAAACGCTGGCAATTGGGATAGATTAATTTAGGATATCTTGCCAGCATGGATGAGTTGGACTGAAGGGTCTATTTCCATGCTGTATAATTCTATGACTCTATGTAGGTTGGACCAGATAATGATGGCAGATTTCCTACCCTAAAGGATATCGTTGAGGCTGATAGATTTTTAAAGCAATCGAAGGTAGTTCATTGATCACTGTTACTGAGACTAGCTTTAAATTCCAATTTATGAATTAATGATGGATAGCACTAGAATAGAATATGGTAAGTTAATAGCTGAAATTCAAGTAATGGAAAACTTAAGGCTTTCTAAATCAAGCCTGTATATGAATTAAGATTGATGAGTTACAGGGACAGATAGCCATTTGGAATATATTGAGTTGTGGCCATAGCAGACTGATGACTGAAGCGAAGGCAGGAATGGGTGTTAAATATTCTTTTATTATATTTTTTTCTTTATTTTTGATAGACCCACTAACAAATCACCCTTCGGCAAATTAAAGAATCAACAAGTAACATATATATCCATGGGCAGTGCAACAACAACTAAAATAAGGGAGGATTGGAAAAGAGTCAGGGAACTAAAGTGAAATGGAGTTGCACAGGATTTAATGCACTCCAACCCCTACAGTGTACACCTCCCACTAAATGCCTCGAGGTTATTGATGGACTCTACATTCTCCCTCTCCTAAGACCATGGAGGAAGAACGTAGCTGTGGAAGAAGGGCAGCCAATCACAGAACCGGAACCCCTCCCTCCATGGTCCGCTGCCTGGTGTAGTTAATGGCCAATTTGGCCAGATCCAGGAACTGACCCATGGCAAGGTCCTCTGATCTGACCACCCCCTTCTCGACTAGATGCTCAAAGACTAGGAGCATGGCACTGAGGTGCAACCAAAAGAACATTATCAAGTTTTTCCAAAATAACTAAATATTCTTGGACAGAAAAGGATGGGTAGTGGTATTGTTTAAGGACAGCATTACAGTGCTGGAGAATGAGAATGTCCCAGAAGGTTCAATGACAGAATTGATTTGGCTGGAGCCTAGGAAGAAGAAGGGTGCAAATTCATTCCTCTGTGTGGTGTGTAGACTGCCAGCTAGTGGGAAAGATATAGAGGAACAAATCTGCAAGGAAATTACAGAGAGGGGTAAACATCCTGGAGTATTGGGGGACTTTAATTACCTGAATATAGGCTGGGAATGACAGTGTAAACAGCAGCAAGAGGTAAGCGATCATCAATTGTTTTCAAGAGAATTCCCTATAGCAGTATGCATCCAATATAACAGGAAAGGAGGTACTGCCATATCTGCTTCTTGGAAATGAAGTGGATCAAGTGGAGATGTTAAGAGGGGGAATTTTTACAAGACATTGAGCCAAAAAGGTAGATTTAAGGAGCAATTTAAAAAAGACCATAGCATAAAGAGATGGAAAGATTTGAGGAGAGAATTCCAGCATTTAGAACTTAGGCAGCTGAAGACACAAGCACTAACAATGAACACTGGAATGACCTAGTGATCAGATTCGGAAAATCCCAGGGATCTTATGGAGAGCTGGAGGCGGCTCCAGACGTAGGGAGAGATAAGGCCCTGGCAGAAATGATAAACTATTGAAATAATTAACTGGGAAGAAGTATTGGTCAAGTGGAATTCTGAACAAAAACTGAAGATGTGAAGGCATTCAGCATATCGGAATTCTGTATGGTGGAAGCGGAACTTGGAACATTGGAATTTTTGAGGCTAAGAATGAATGAGAAAGAGTTTACTTTCTCCATGGAAACACCTTGGCCAGTCATAGAGTCATAGAGTCTCACAGCATGGCAACAGGCCCTTTGGGCCAACCTGGCTATGTCAAACATAATCCCAAAGTAACCGAGTCC
>NC_063338.1:91624803-91637494 GCF_021869965.1 Rhincodon typus | reverse complement strand
ACCCTTCTTCAGAAATGAAGAAGGGTCTAGGCCCGAAACGTCAGCTTTCCTGCTCCTCTGATGCTGCTTGGCCTGCTGTGTTCATCCAGCTCTACACCTTGTTATCTCAGATTCTCCAGCATCTGCAGTTCCTACTATCTCTGAAACAATTTTAACCTGCCTTGAACCTGTTCCCCAGGAATTCAACAGGACAAATTCTGCCTCAAATCGAATTTCCTTCTCGCTCCCCATATTCAGTACGGAATTTTTTAGTGAGCAGGCGATGGTCTAGTGGTATTATCACTAAAATATTAATCCAGAGACCCCCAGGTAATGTTCTGGAGACCTGGGTTCAAATCTTGCCCTGGCAGATGGTGGAATCTGAATTCAATTAAAAATCTGGAATTAAAAGTCTAATGATGACCGTGAAAACATTGTCAGTTGTCAAGGAAATACACATCTGGCTCACTAATACCCTTTAGGGATGGAGATCTGGACTGCATGTGACTCCAGACCCACAGCAGTGTGATGGCTCTCAACTGCTCTCTGGGCAACTAATGATGGGCAACACACACATCCTATGAATGAATAAAAAGAATCCCGACAGAGCACAAAAATTTGTCTATCTCAGCCTTGCATATGATGCAACATTCATCAGCCTCTGTGTTGGATAATTCCAAAGACTCACTACCCTCTGAATAATGAAATATCTGTTTATTTTCTAAGAACTAGGAGCAGCAGTAGGCCATTCAGCCCCTTGAACCTGCGCCACCATTTAATATGATCATGTCGGCCTATCTAATCTGGGCCTCACCTCAAGACCACTTTTGGAATATTGCATCTAATTCTGGTCTCCCTGCTATAGGAATGATGTTGTGAAATGTGAAAGGATTCAGAAAAGATTTACAAGGATGTTGCCAGGGGTGGGGGGCTTGAGCTATAGGGAGAGGCTGAACAGGCCGCGGCTATTTTTCCTGGAGCTTTGGAGACTGAGGTGTGACCTTATAGAAGTTTATTAAAGGGGCTTGGATAATGTGAATAAACAAGGGCTTTTCCTAAGGGTAGCGGAATCCAAAACTAGAGGGGCATAGTTTTAAGATTAAAAGATTAAAAGGGGCAAGATTAAAAGGGACCTAAGGGACAACTTTTTCACACAGAGGGTGGTGTGTGTATGGAATGAACTGCCAGAGGAAGTGGTGGAGGCTGATACAATTATGACTTCCAAAAGGCATCTGGATGCGTATATGAATAGAAAGAGTTTAGAGGGACATGGGCTAAATGCTGGCTATACAAAAGCCTGGTTCAGCCACATCTGGAGTATTGTGTCCAGTTCTGGTCACCTCATTACAGGAAAGATGTGGAAGCGTTGGAAAGGTGCAGAGGAGAGTTACCAGAATGTTGCCTGGAATGGAGGGAAGGTCTTACGAGGAAAGGTTGAGAGAGCTAGGGCTTTTCTCTTTAGAACGACAAAGGATGAGAGGTGTATAAAATGATCAGAGGTATAGATAGAGTGGACAGCCAGAGACTTTCTCCTAGGGTGGAGGTAGCTATTACGAGGGGGCATAGTTTTAAAGTGAAAGGAGGTAGATATCGGGGCGACATCAGAGGTAGGTTCTTTACTCAGAGAGTGGTAGGGGCGTGGAATGCTTTGCCAGAGAGGGTAGTGGAGTCAGCCTCATTAGGGGCATTTAAGTGGCTATTAGATAGGCATATGGATGATAGTATAAGGTAGCGGTGGAGGTTGGATAGGCCTTAGGTTTAGGGTAAAAGTTCGGCACAACATCGTGGGCCGAAGGGCCTGTACTGTGCTGTACTGTTCTATGTTCTATGTTCTATGTAAATTGGTCTACATTAATTTAGGATATCTGGTGGCATGGACGAATTGGACCAAAGGGTCTGTTTCTGTGCTATATATGTCTACGACTCTATGACTCCACTATTCTGCCATTCTCCATAACCCTTCAACCCATTACTAATTAAAAATTTATCTCACTCCTCCTTCAATTTATTCAATGCCCCAGTATCCATCACATTCTGGGGTAGTGAATTCTACAGGTTCACAACCCTTAGAGAGAAGTAATTCCTCCTCATCTCTGTTTTTAATCTGCTACCCATTATCCTAAAACTATGACCTCTCATTCTAGATTACTCCATAAGGGGAAACATCCCTTTAACATTGACTTTGTCAATCTCCATTAGCAGCTTCCATGCCTCAATTTGATCTCCTCTCATTCTTCTAAGCTCCAGAGAGTATAGGCATAAACTGTTCAATCTCTCTTCATAAGACAAACTCCTCATCTGTGGAATCAGTCTAATGAACCTTCTCTGAACTGCCTCCAATATAATTACATCCCTCCAAGGCCAAGGGGACCAAAATTGTATGTCCTACTCCAGGTGTAGTCTCACTAATGCATTATGCTGTTGCAGGAAAACTTCCCTGCTCATATATTCCATTCCTTGTCCAAAGATGTTGTCCTTATCTATGCAACAGCAAAAGCCATCATATAGATACAGTGACCAAACAGGGAGGCAAGTGATATGCTGACCTTCATTACAATGAAACTTGAGTGTAGGAGTAAAGATGTCTTTTTGTATCTGTGTAGAATGTTGTTGATACCTCACCTGCAGTATTGTGTACCGATTTGGGGTCTTATCTCAAGAATGATATACTTGTCACAGAGAGAGCGCAATGAAGATTTACCATATTAATTCCTAGCACGGTGGAATTATTTTGTGAGGAGTGATTGTGGAGACCGGGTCTGTATTCTCTAGAGTTTCAAAGAATGAATGGTGGCCTCATTGAACCTTGTAAAATTCTTACAGGTTGAATGTCGATGGGATGCTTCCTCTGGCTGCTGAGTTTAGAACTGGGGATACAATCTCAGGATGAGGGCCAGAACATTTCAGGCCAAGATTAGAAGGAATTCATTCACTCAGAGAATGGAATTCTCTATGATAGAGGGCTGTAGAAGCTCAAATATTGATCAGATCCAAGAAATTGACAGATATGTAGATGATGCGGGAAAGTGACATTGAGATCAGCTGTGATTTAAATCAATGGCAGAACAGGCTAGACAGACAGAATGGCCTACTCCTGTTCCTATGTTCCTATTCCTTAGTCGGAGACAGTGCCCTTGTGTTCCAGATTCTCCAGGCAGCAGAAACAACTACTTGGTGTCCATCTTGTCAAGGCTCTTCAGAATCATTGTACATTTGTAAAGGATCTCCTTCTTCAAAGCTCCTGAGAGTAGGCACTCAATTTAATCACTTCTCAACATCCCAGGAACCAACCTAATGAACTTTCACTGAACTGCCTCCAGAGCAAGTATATTCTTCCTCAAATAGAATCAATTCAGAAAATGGTAGGGTTGGGTGGTGTTACTTTGAGGAGAACAATGGAACATTTCCAATAGAAACAGCTTTGTACTCTTCTGGCATACAAAGATAAGGATTAGGAGCAGGAGCAGGTCAATCGGACCTTTTAGTCTGCTCTGCCATTCAACTAAGTCATGGCTGATCTAGTTATGGCCTCAACTCATCATTCCTCCCTGCCCTTGATAATCTTTGCACAATATTGTAAAAGTAGAAATGGGCTGTAACAAAGAAGATTTAACTGGTGACATTCAATCAGGTTGTAATAAACCATTGAGTTTTGCAGAGGCTTTGACACTGTCTGGTATCTCTTTCATGAGAAGCCTTTTCGTTGGTACCAGTAAGCAGCATTTAAGATCATTTGGCCATGGTCATGGCTGAGGTTAAATCTGTTTATGGCCTCACACTAAGTCCAAATACTTTCACTTTCCAACATGAGAAGCAGTAATCTAGATCGATTTCCCTCCAACCTGGTTCTAATTTCAACTCACTAAGAGTCATCACAATTGACCTTGGTTAACTGAACATGATACATTCTTGTTAGTTGACAAACCATGACCCTTTACCAACCAAGCCAAGGGGCACTATTTTGATTATGAGTACAGCAGGCTGAAAGTGTTGAATGACCTATAACAATGCTATTGCATTACAGTAGCACAGTGGTTAGCACTGCTACCTCAGTGTGCTAGGGACCTGGGTTCAATCACAGCCTTGGGGAACTGTCTGTGTTGAGTTTACATGTACCCCCTGTGTCTGTGTGGGTTTCTTCCAGGTGCTCTGGTTTCCTCCCACAATCCAAAGATGTTCAGGTTAGGTGGCTGGACCAGGCTAAATTGCCCCATAGTGTCCAGGGATGTGCAGGCTAGGCCGGTTAGCAATGGGAAATGCAGGGCTACAAGTATAGGGGTAAGGGGTTGGATGCTGTTCAGAAAGTTGGTGTGGACTTGATGGGCTGAATGGCCAGATCGCACACTGTAGGGATTCAATGAATCCCTCAGAAAGCACAAATATAGTACAATATAGCTCAATGAGGGAGGGAAGCAGAATACAGGAAACTATAGGCCAGTTCATTTGACATCAATCAGGGAATAGGTGTTAGAATCAATCATGAAGTAGGTGCTACAAAAAATTCAAAGTAATTAGGGAAGATTCAGTGTGGCTTTGTGGAGAAGAAATCAGGTGTAATCTATTTATTGCAGTTCTTTGATGGAACTTAAATGCATTTTGAATTAAAGGGAGTCATTAAACTGTTTTTATTCATTTGTCCGTGGGATATGGGCATCGTTGGCTGGGCCAGCATTTATTGCCCATCCCCAGTTGCCTTTGAGAGGGTATAAGTGAGCTGCCTTTTTGAATCACTGCAGTCCATATGCTGTAGGTAGATCCACAATGCCCACGGGGAAGGATTTCTAGGATTTTGACCCAGCGACAGTGAGGGAACGGTGATATGTTTCCAAGTCAGGATGGTGAGCGGTTTGGAGGGGAACTTTTACATGTGATGGTGTTCCCATGCATCTGCTGCCCTTGTCATTCTAGATGGAAGTGGTCATGGGTTTGGAAGGCACTATTCAAAGGATCTTGGGCAAATTTCTGCAGTGCACAATGCAAAGGTTCCACAGGAAAAAGCGTATTGCAAGAAGTAAGAGCTTATGGTGTAGAGGATAACAAGTTAGCATGGAAAGAGGATTGGCTGGCTGGCAGAAAACAGACAGTATGCAGAAATGGGTCTTTCTCTGATTGGCAGGATGTGACAAGTGGAGTCCCACTGAGGTACATGCTCAGGCAATGGCTTAGTGGTATTATCACTAGACTGTTAATCCAGAGAACCAGGTAATGTTCTGGAGACGCGGGTTCAAATCCTACTATGGCGGATGGTGGAATTTGAATTCAATGAAAATATCTGGAATTAAGAGTCTAATGATGATCACTAATCTATTGCCAATTGTAAGGGAAAGCCCATCTGGCTCACTAATGTCCTTTACAGGAGGGAAACTGCCATCCTTTCGTGGTCTGGCCTACATGTGACTCCAGACCCACAGCAGTGGGGTTGACTCTGAACTACCCTCTGGGCAATAAATGCTGTCTAGCCAGCAATGCCCTCGTCCTATGAATGAATAAAGGAAAAAGAAAATATGCTGGGCTTCAGCTTTTTAGGTCAATGATTTAGATGAGGAGAGTGAAGGCATGATAATTAAATTCGCAAATGACACAACGATATGTAGAAAAGTATATAAATTGATTGAATGGGTAAAAAAGCTGGCAGATGGAACATAATGTGTGAAACTGTGCTCAAATTGACAGGAGGAATGAAAAAGCAGAGCATTTACAAACACAATCTCAGACAGCGTTGTAGGTTTAAAAGATCTGACATATGAATATTTCCTGTAATTATAAATGGCTCCTTCCTCTTGTCCCGCATAATGTTCTGATTTGCGTACAAACTGACTTGCAAACGGACTCAAGGATGGAAGCCTTTCACAACCAGGGGCTGTCTGTATGATTTAAACAGAGAATGACTGCAGTATTCTGAGGTGCAGAGGGATTTAGATGTTGTAGATTATGAGTCACCAAATGCTAATATATAGGTACAACAAGTAGCTTACAGCGCCAGAAACCCGGGTTCAATTGCACACTCAGGTGACTGTCTGTGTGGAGTTTGCACATTCTCCCTGTGTCTGTGTGGGTTTCCTCCGGGTGCTCCGGTTTCCTCCCACAGTCAAAAGATGTGCAGGTTAGGTGGATTGGCCATGGGAAATTGCCTGTAGTGTTCAGGGATGTGTAGATTAGGTGGGTTATAGGGGATGGGTCTGGGTGGGATGCTGTGACATTGGGTGTGGACTTGTTGCCTGAAGGGCCTATTTTCACACTGTAGGGATTCTATGGTTCTGTAAAGTAATTAAGGAGGCTGTTGCGATGCAAGACTTCATTATGAAAGAAATTGAGCATAGTAGCAAGGAGACTATGTGACATTATTGCTGGGCTGTTAATCTAGAGATCCAGGTAATGTTCTGGTAATTTATGTTCAATTCCCACCACTGCCAATTGTGGAATTTGTATTTAATTTTAAAAACACGTGGAATTAAGAGTCTAATGATGACCATGAATCCAAAGCTTCTTGTCTGAAAAACCTGTCTGGTTCACTAACGTCCATTAGGGAAGGAAATTGCCATCCTTACCTGGTCTGGACTACACGTGACTCCAGACCCAGTTGCCCCTTTACTGCCCTCTAGGCAATTAGGGATGGACAATAAATGCTGGCCTAGCCAGTGATGCCCATAATTGTGAATGAATTTAAAAAAAGTTGTTCATAGCATTGGTAAGACCACATTTCAAATATAGCATAAATAAGTTTCAATTTTGTTGCAATCTTCACAGAAGCAATCACTTTGCTGGCCAGTAATCAATGGATTTCTAAGAACAGCAATCACAAAGACCCATTGGAAGAACATCTTCGGGATGAATTGGTTCTTCTTGCCTTTTTCACTTTTGTGCACCTTGGTCTGGTTCTCTTTGACGTTTTCTAACACCGTGTTGCAATGTCTCTCGAAGGTCTTGACTCTACCGAGCACAATCTTGTTGTTGCCACAGTTGGTAAGGGCCTATGTGTTGCTTTTGATGGATTGTGACCTAACAGAGAGGGGCCCCATGTTAATTTCTTCCTCCTGTGTCTTCTGAAGCCCTCTCTGAATAACTTGGTCATTTGTCTCCTTGCTGTTTTGTAGACCTCACCGTTGGTTTATTCTTTCATGTCACTGGCAAGGCCAGCACTTTTTCCTCACCTCTAAACGCCCTTGAGAAACTTGGGGTGAACCACCTTCATGAACTGCTGCAGTACAGGTAGTGTTGGTATGCTGACAGTAGTGGTATGGAGGTAGTCCCCACATTTCCACTATAATGATGGTAGAGTTCCAAGTCAGAGTGGTACATGTTTTGAATGGGAACTGGCAGTGAACCTCCAACTTGCCTGTTGTACTTATCCTTCTACGCTGTAAAGGTCAGTTTTGAAAGGTGCTGTTGAAGGCAGTTTGCTGAGTTGCTGCAGGATTTCTTGCATTACAACATAAGTTACCCTTCAAAAGTAGTTAACAGGCCATAAAGTATGCGGTGATGAAGGGCTCTACCTAAGTGCAAGGTTTTTTTCCCCTTTTTTCTTTAGTTTTGCATTACAATAGTCAAGTTTTAGCAGAAAGGCTGTACATTTTTTAACCAAATGAGACAGTGAGCTATTGGTCTATATATAGTGCACATCAGGCACTTTGGGAAATGCAGAGGGCATAATAAGCACAATGGATATAATTGCAACATTTTTCTTCAGATCAAAACTTTGGATTAAATAACTGAAAGTTAAACTTTTTATTTCACTAAACTAAAGGTTCATTCTGGCTTTGAGTAATGCTGAGAAGCAAGAAAGATGAGCTCCTACTCCTGTCAAACAGCTCTGACTTCTGAGAATCAGGAACTGCGGCTCGTTAGGGATAGATCTGTTTTACAAATATCATATAAGATCAAATTACACCAATGCTGCTTCTTCTTTCCTTAAAGATAATTTTGCAAAAGTGCTCAAATCCCATCAATAGTGTTTTACGTTGATGTTACATTTGAACTCATCCAAAATTCTCTCCACTTTTCCTAACTCCCAGTAGGTCCATTTGCCTTGAGCTCACAGACCTACATTGTTCAACACAAGCAACATTTCAAATTTCATACCCTTATAATTGATTTCAAATCCTTATAATTGTGCTTGAATCCCTCACCCCCACTTTGCATATACTCATAACTCTATCCTGTGCAGCTACAAAGTCCTCTCAAATCTTTATGATGTGGTGGTAGTGTCACTTCTAGTCTAGTACAAGAAGGAATTGTTCTGGGGAAATGCCTTCAGATTCAGCAATTTGCTTTCCTTAAAAATCTGCAATTAAAGAAAAGTTAGCGGAATGGTGACATTGCCAATTGTCATAAAATCTCACCTGGTTGAAGGAAGAAAATCTGTCTTCCTTACCTGGTCGGGCCTACACGTGACTCCAGACCCACAGCAACGTGGGTAACTCTTAACTGCCCTCTGCTGGATGCATAAACTTGCTCTCAACATAAGAAAAGAAGGAAAATGAGCAGGAGTGGGCCATCTGGCCCATTGACCCTGCTCCACCATTCAATAGGATCACGGTTAATCTTTTTGTAGATTCAGCTCCATTTACCTGCCCGCTCACCATAACTCTTAATTCCTCAACTGTTCAAAAATCTATTTATCTTTTCCTTAAAATTCAATGAGGAAGCCTCAACTGCTTCGCTGGGTAGGGAATTCCACAGATTCACAACCCATTGGGTGAAGAAGTTCCTCCTCAACTCAGTCCCAAATCTGCTCCCCCTTATTTTGAGGCTGTGCCTCCTAGTTCCAGTTTCACCCACCAGTGGAAATAACCTCCCTGCTTCTATCTTATCTATTCCCCTCAAAATTTTATATGTTTGTATAAAATCCCCCTCATTCTCCTAAATTCCAATGAGTATAGTCCCAGTCTACTCAATCTCTCCTCATCTCTCAACTGCAAAATCAACCTAGTCAACCTCCTCTGCATCCCAGCATCATGGCAAGATAAACATTGCTGATAGATATTTTTACAGTTAGTTGTTACATCCAAGTCAGGATGAGTGAATCAGCTCCCCTTTTTATAACTCCCTGGGTTGGCCACAACAAAGATTTTGAATTCTTTTTGCATGCAGCTGTATCACACTTGAATGATCTTGACATCATCCAGGGCAAAGCAGACCGTTTGATTGGTATGCTATGCACCATCTTCAACATTCATTCCCATCACAACTAACACACACACGCACACACATGCACACACACGCACACACAGTGGCATCAGTGTGTATCATCTACACAATGCATTACAGCAACAAACCAATGTTCCTTTGAAAGCATCTTTCAATTCTACAACCACCACCATCTAAACAAACAAGGGCAGCAGAAACATGGAATCATCTTGATTTGGAAGTTCCCCTCTATGAGACATTCTACTCCAATTTGGAATTGTATCACTGTTCCTTCACTGCCAGCTGGGTCAAAATTCTGAAACTCCATCCCTAATAGCATTGTGGGTCTATCTACAGCACATGGATTGCAGCAATTCAACCCAGCATTATTAATAGAAGCATAGAGTACAAGAACAAGGGCGTGACGTTGAACTTGTTAGGCCTCAGCTGGAGCATTGTTGAGGGCACCTCATGAGAGAAAAAATGTTAATGTATCAGAGAGAGTGCAGAAGTGATTTACAAGAACGAGAACCTTCAGTGATGGGAATAGATTGAAGGAGTTGGGAGTATTCTCTCTGGGGAGAAGAAGGCTGACAGGAGATTTGATAGAGCTTTTCAACATCATGATCAGGCTTGACAGAGTGGATAAGGAGAAAATGATCCTGCTTGTAAAAGGAGAAATAATGAGAGGTCATAGATTTAAAGTGATGGGTAAGTGAAGCAAGGGTGATACTGTAAAAAACACTTTCTCACAGAGAATAGCTGGGGTCTATAATGCACTGTCTGGAAATGTGGAGTAGGCAGGTTCAACTCAGGCATTCAAGAGAGAATTGCATAGTTATTTGGGTAGAAATAGTGTGCAACAGTATAGGGAAAAGGCAGAGGATCAGCGCTAGATACAGAACCAGTCAGACACAATGGGCTGAATGGCCTTCATCTGTGCTGGAATATTTCTGTGATTCATAGAATCCCTTCAGTGCAGGCAGAGGCCATTCAGCCCACACTGAGCCTCTGAAGAGCAGTTCCCCACCTCATCACTATAAACTGGCATCTCTCATGGCCAGTCCACATCTTTGGACAGTGGGAGGAAACCCTTGCAGACGTGGGGAGAACGTGCAAGCTTCACGTAGGCAGTCGCTCGAGGCTAAAATTGAATCCAGGGTCCCTGGCACTGTGAAGCAGGAGTGTTAACCATTGTGCCACCAGGTTTCTGCAAAGACAGCTCACCACTACCTTCTCCAGGGCAGCTAGGGATGAGTGATAACTGCTGGTCTGGCCAGTGACACCCACATTGCATCTAAGAATTTTTTTAAAAATGTGAAGAAGATTCATATTGGACTCAAACCTAAGGTTTTGGAGTAGATTTGTAGCTCGGATTGTGGGTGTGGAGGTTGGTTGTCTCGCCAAGCTGGTTTGTTGTTCCACAGACATTTCATTACCCTGCTGGGTAACATCATCAGTGCAGCCTCCGATGAAGTGTCAGTGTGTTTTCCATTTGTCCTGTCCATGGTGGGGAGTGGGTCTTTAGTTTGGGTGAGCAGTTGTCGTAGGGTTGATGTGGGCTTGTGTGCCACTCTGATGCCCAGCGGTCGTAGGAGTCTTGTGGTTAGTTCCGATCTGTTCCTGATGTAGGGTAGTGTGATGAGTGTGTCAGGGCGTGTAGATGCACGCCAATGTCATCTATAAGATCCCCTGCAGAGACTGTGAGAAACACTACATCGGACAAACAGGAAGGAAATTAACAACAAGGGTACACGAACACCAACTGGCTACAAAAAGGCACGACCAATACTCACTCATCTCAATCCACATGGACAAGGAGAACCACCAATTTGACTGGGACAACACCAAAATCCTGGGACAAGCTAAGCAGAGACAGGCACAGGAATTCCTAGAAGCCTGGCACTCCACGAAGAAAGCCATTAATAAACACATAGAACTCGACCCCATATACACTCCATTGCGAAGGAAAACCAGACTTAGGCAATCCAGCTTAACGGACTCCAGAGTTTAAAAACCAGGCGGGAAAACACACCGACGCTTCATCAGAGGCTGCACTGATGATGTTACCCAGCATGGTAACGAAACGTCTGCGGAACAACAAACCAGCTGGACTCAAACCATTAACTTTGGTTCTCTCTCCATATATGATGCTAGACATGCTGAGTTTCTCCAGGAATTTCTGGTTTTATTTTAAGAAAAAGCTCGACCCACAAGCACGGTGGCTCAGTGGTTAACACTGCTGCTTCACAGTGCCAGGGACCCGGGTTTGATTCTAGCCTCTGGCGACTGTCTGTGTGGAGTTTGCACATTCTCCCCGTGTATGCGTGGGTTTCCTCCCACAGTCCAAAGATGTGCAGGTTAGGTGGATTGGCCATGCTAAATTGCCCGTTGTGTTCAGGGATGTGTAAATTTGGGGGGTGGGTCTGGGTGGGATGCTCTGAAGGTCAGTGTGGACTTGTTGGGCCGAAGGGCCTGTATCTACACTGTAGGGATTCTATGATTCAGACGCAAAGAATATTGGGAGGGTGTGTAGTTGAGGTGGGAGCAGGAGACCCCCATGCTATAAACAAATTCACAACATTTTCATTCACACTTTATTCAACATTCACTTCATGCAGCTTCACTGCTGGATTTGCTGTTCCCACATGAAAGGCTCTTTCTCAATGCGCAATGTTGTTTTTCTGTTGAGTTGATTTTAATCACTGTCTGGCTCCCACTTTAAGCTCTTCACCACCTCATCAAGATGCGCTGTATTGCCAGCGTAGGTAGACGGAGATGCATTAAATATTCATAAAAGAAGCACTATGGCTGTGCTTGCAATACAGCTGGTGCAATGCCAGTGTCTTGGTCCCTGTGATATTTCAAGCTGGACCACATCGAACCAACAGGGAAAGGGAGGAAACAAAATCTTCAAGACAAATAAAAGTCTTGTTCCTTAGCAACAATCTCCACCTGATTAATGTGGGTTCGAGTGGTCTGCATTCCCACCTTTTGCACAAGAGGGCCTTTTTCTGTATTTATCCACAGGATGTGGGTGTCACTGCCAAGGCCAACATTCATTACCCATTCCTATTTGCCATGAAAAGGGGATAATGATCATGTAAATAAAGGTAATGGCTCGCTAGGCCATTAAGAGTCAGCCACGTTGCTTTGGTTTTGGAAACACAAAGATTTCTGAAAGGACATGAGTGAATCACTGAGTTTTATAACAATCTGGTTGATTCATGCTCATCAAGGCTCATACTAGTTATTTCTAAAGTAAGAGTTATTTAATTAACAGAATTTGATGTTGTCAACTGCAGTGGTGGGAACTCTAAAACTTCACAACATTTTGAATGACGAAATTTGTCCTAATCTCAGCCCGAAGTAAATTGACCATTCATTCTGATTTATTTATTTGTTGATTTGGTTTATTTATTGTCACAAGTATTTTGTTACAAAATAGAGTGAAAAGCATTGCATTGTGTTGCCACTCTCCGGCACATCTTAAAACCCAGAAAAATAAACCAAAAAAGATAACAAGGTGTAGAGCTGGTTGAACACAGCAGGCCAAGCAGCATCAGAGGAGCAGGAAAGCTGACGT
>NC_063338.1:91592793-91624303 GCF_021869965.1 Rhincodon typus | reverse complement strand
CTACAACTTGTTATCTCAGGACTTGTACACTCAATGTTTTAGGGCCCTGGGGAGAGAATGCTGCGCTGTTGTGTGGACCTCCCTTGTAGATGTGACGTTAAGGCTTGGCTGTACTTTCAGGTGGACATATTGTACTGCACTTTAGAACATTGGGTCTGCTGTAGAGATTTACTAGAACGTTCCTCAGAACCTGAGGGACTTCATTTACAAAGGTACATTGGAGACATTGGAGTCGTTCTCCCTGGACCAGAGAAGGTTCTGAAAAAATTTGATAGTGATGCATATGATCATTCTGGCAATTAATATAAAAGAGGTTTCCCCAGTGACAGAGGAGTTGAGAACCAGAAGGCATAGATTTAAGGTGATTAGTGAGAAAGAAACAATCAGAGGAAGGTTGATTTTACACAGAGAGGAATAGTTCAGATCTGAAGGGCTGTATCTCTCTGGGACAATATGGAGGCACATTTAATTGTGCCTTTCAAAATGGGATTAAATCAACACTCAAAGGGAAACAATTTAAGGGATACAGGGAAAAGGCAGGAGTTTGAAAAGTGTTCGCTTGAGGTTAAATCTTAAGACTGTTCAGCCACTCAAACTTGTTCTGCTGTTCAATAGGATCATGGCTGATCCAACATTCCTCACATCCACTTTCCTGCCCTTTCCCCGACTGATCAAGAATCTGTCTACAAAAAGCGAAAGGACTGCGGATACTGTAATTCAGAGACGAAAGCAGAAGTTGCTGGAAAAGCTCAGCAGGTCTGGCAGCATCCATGGAGAGAAATCAGAATAACATTTCAGGTCGAGTGACCCTTCCTCAGAAACCAAGGGCTCAGAACTCAGCCCAAGATGTTAACTCGGATTTCTGTCCACAGATGCTGCCAGACCTGCTGGGCTTTTCCAGCATGAAACTGTCTATCTCAGCCTTAAATATACATAAGGCCCCCACAGCTCTCTGTGTCAAGGGGTTTGAAAGACTCCCGATCCTCTGAGGGAAGAAATTCCTCCTCATTACATTCTTAAACTGGATTCCCTTTAATCTGAGACTGCATCCTCTGGTCCCAGACTCTCCCATGAGGGGAAACATCCTCTCAGCATTTACCCTGTCAAGCCCCTTAAAGTTTCAAAAGGAAAGACTGAGTGGTTTCTTTCTGCACTCTGCCAGTTTATCTAAACAGCCCCTCCTGTCTACAGGAGAATTTGGGCTCAAACTCCCTGGAGTGGGATCTGAAGCCACAAACCCTCTAAGTCAGAGAGATGAGTATACTAAGCCCTAGTTATGAGCCACAAAACCAGTCACAATGTCAGGAAAATCACCTCACAAATCGTCCTCCTCTTTAACTCCAACTGAGTGAACATTTCGGAACACCTGCCAAACGTGAAGGAGCAGTGTCTGATTCAAAAGTGATTCATATGTAAGATAACAGTACACAGCCCACTCCACCAGCCCCACAGTGCTAGTCTCTGGTGCAAGTAGCTTGAAAGAAACCTATCTGAGGCTTGATTTAACATAGACAATTTGTTTTGGGTTCAGAGCTGTTTTGTATAACTGTGCCAAATTAAAATCTCCACTGCCTCTGAACAGAGTAGGGATATGAGAAATGCCTACAGAAGGTGTAGTGTGATTCAGACATGTGAGGGAAAGGAAGGGAATAAAACAGACAGCTGGTACCCATTCCCGCAGCCCCAGGGCAACAAAAATAAGTGCTGGAAAAGCTCAGCAGGTCAGGAAGCATCTATAGAGGGCAACAGAACTTTATTTTTGTTCACATATGGGCTGTGGGCATTGTTGGCTGACCACATTTCTTGCCCATCCCTATTTGCCCTTGAGAAGGTGGTGGTGAGCTGCCTTCTTGAACCGTTGCAGTCCTCCTGCTGTAGGTTGACAAACAAGGTCCTTAGGGAGGGAGTTCCAGGATTTTGACCCAGTGAATTAACAAGTCAGGACTGTGATCGAATACTCACCAAGTCAGGATGGTATATGGCCTAGAGGGGAACTTGCAAGTATCTTCTGCCTTTGTCCGTCTAGATGGAAGTGGTTGTGAGTTTGGAAGGTGCTGTCTGAGGATCTTTAGTGAATTTCTGCAGCGCATCTTATAGATAATACACACTGCTGCTACTGAGTGTTGGTCTTGGATTGATCGCTTGATTGATTGATTTATTGTCATGTGTACCGAAATACAGTGAAAAGCTTTGTTTACAAGCGGTAAAGGTAGATCAGAGTAAGCAACGGATGTACAGAAGAAAAAGACTTAGACAGACGCATGCAGGTTACATTGCACAGGGGGTGTGCTAGGCAAGATCAACGTTAGCAAGATCAATTATTCTTTGACACAAGAGAGTCCACTCATCAGTCTGATAACGGCCGGGAAGAAGCTGTTCCTGAACCTGTGGTGCGTGTGTTCAGGATTCTGTATCTTCTGCCTGACAGAAGAGGTTGTAGGAGATCATTACCAGGGTGCGATGGGTCTTTGATTTTGTTGGCAGCGTCTCTGCAGCAGCGAGCCGTGTAAACGGAGCCCATGGATGGGAGGTTGGCTTCTGTGATGGTCTGGGCTGTGCACACCACCTTCTGTAGTTTCTTACGGTCCTGGGCAGAGCAGTTGCCGTACCAGGCCGTTATGCATCGGTACAGTATGCTTTCAATGGTGCATCTGTAGAAGTTGGTGAGGTGACCTTATGGACATGTTAAATTTCCTAAGCCGCCTGAAGAAGAAGGGGCGTTGTTGTGCCTTCTTGACTGTCGCATCTACGTGGGAAGTCCTGGACAGGTTTCCGGTTATCGTCACTCTGAGGTACTTGAGTTAGTAGACGCCTGTGGATGTGGTGCCAATCAACTTGCTGCTTTGTCCTGGATGGTGTCAAGCTCCTTGAGTGTTGTTGGAGCTGCACCCATCCAGGCAAGTGGGGAGTATTCCATCACACTCCTGACTAGTGCCTTGTAGACAATTGACAGGTTCTGGGGAGTCAGGAGGTGAGTTACCAGCTGTAGTATACCTAAACTCTGACCTGCTCTTGTAGTCACTGTATTTATGTGGCAGGTCAAGTTGAGTCTCTGATCAATGATAACTCCCACAGGATGTTGATAGGAGGAGGATTCAGTGATGGTAACACCACTGAATGTCAAAGTGGGGTGATTAGATTGTCTCTTATTGCGGATGATCATTGCCTGGCATTTGTGTGGTGCAAATGTAACTTGTCATGCTGTCAGCCCAAGCCTGGATATTATCCTGCTCTTGCTGCATTTGGATATGGACTGCTTCAGTATCTGAGAAGTCGTTAACAACCTACCCCACCCCTGATGTATCTGACACACTCTGTTCCATTGCCAGTTTACAATGTGCTGTTCCTGAAATAAGTGGTGCCAATCAAGTGGGCTGCTTTGTCCTAGATGGTGTTAAGTTTCCTGAGTGTTGTTGGGGCTGTACCCATCCAGGCAAGGGAGGAGTATTCCATCACACTCCTGACTTGTGCCTCATAGATGGTGGATGGGTTTTGGGGAGTAAGGGGGTTCCTGAAAAAAAACTCAACTGATATCCCCCCAAAACCAGCATCTCTTGAGTCCACACCATCTTTAAAAGCTGCTATACACCAACCAACCTTAAATATTTCCTAAACCAATGGGAGTCCTGCAGACGAAACTGAGAGTAAGCTTGAATTGATACATAAACGTAGCAGTACTTACTCTGGTTAATTACTTTTTAAACATGCAATAAAGTCTGCTTTGTCTAAAATCAGTCCATATACCCACTGAGGATGTAGGAGACAGCAAACACACCTTTTAACAAAGATGCAAGGAGCAGATACCCTGCCACAAAGCAATAATCAAACGGAAGGACTTCATAGAATCCCTACAGTATGGAAGCAGCCCATTCAGCCCATCAAGTCCACACCAATCCTCCAAAGAGCATCCCACCCAGACTCAAACCCTACTCTCTCCCTGTAGCCTTGCATTTCCCATGGTTAATCCACCCAGCCTGCTCACTACGGACAATTTAGCATGGCCAATCCACAGACTGTGGGAGGAAACCAGAGCACCCAGAGGAAACCCATGCAGACACACGGTGAATGTGCAAACTTCACACAGATAGTTGCCCGAGGGTGGAATTGAACCCAGGTCCCTGGTGCTGTGAGGCAGCAGTGCTAACTGCTGAACCACCAAATTATGAACAGAGAGGGCAGACCTGCAATGGTTTCACAGTATTTATATAAAACACGGAATGAAAGCAAGGTAACAGCTCCCTTATGCCCATTCACCTTTCTAATGTACAATTTCAAATTTATATTGGATTGTGTGGTACTTTGTGTTAAGTGGGTACAAGGGAGCTGTGGGACTCAGCAGTTCTAATGGATGTTTATGAGTCCAGAGTTATCCAAATGATACTCAATTTGCCAGCAATAACAACGATGACACAATTTGATCAAGTCATAAATTCGTGAAGGGAGCACCAGTGAAAGATGGTATCTCGCCATATTTCAGTCAGCAATCACAGGTTAGAAAGAAATAAAGACTTCCATTGGTGTAGCACCTTTCATGATCTCTGTGCTTTGTTGCATACTTGGGATCAAACTTCCTTTGTTGTCCCCAAACCAATCCTGCTGGAATCCATGGAACCTTAACAGAATTTGTTATGTGTGAATAAAACAAAGAACTGTGTGTGCTGAAGATCTGAAACATGCCCAGAAATTCCTGGAGAAACTCACCAGACCTGGCAGCATTTGCAGAGAGAGAAACAGTTACCATTTTGAATATGATAGACCTTTTCTTCGAGGTTTTGCAGAAGAGTCATTGGTTAATGTTAGCTTTGTTTCTCCAGAAATTCTCTGCTTTTATTACTGGGGAGAACTTTGATCTTCATTGAGCATCACAGCAAAGAGACAGCATAGCATTCTCTCAGTATAACACCAAAGTGTCATAGAATCCCTACAGTGTGGAAACAGGCCCTTCAGCCCAACAAGTCCACACCAACCCCTCTGAAGAGCATCCCACCCAGACCCACTTCCCTACCCCTGCATCGCCCTTGTCTAACCCATCTAAGCCTGCCCATCCCTGAACACTATGGGCAATTTAGCATTGCCAATCCACCTAGCCTGCACATCTTTGGACTGTGGCAGGAAACCGGAGCACCCGGAGGAAACCCACGCAAACACAGGGAGAATTTGCAAACTCCACACAGTCAGTCACCCAACAGTAGAATTGAACCCGGGTTCCCAGTGCTGTGAGGCAGCAGTGCTAACCACTCAGCCACTGTGCCGCCCATGTGGGAAGGTAAGGGTAAGGTAATAAGGTAAGGAAGAAAGGACTGTTGTGGTGACATAAGGCAAAGAGGATGTTCATGTGAAGCATTAACACTGAGATAGACGAGTTGTTCTATAAAAGCCTGTTTCAATACTGCAAATGCTAAGATGACAACAGGCCACTGGGTATGACGAGAGATCTCGAACCCATTACCGTCTGATTCTTCAGGATGTGTGCTACCCACTGACCCACTGACACCAAACTGCCACCTTTATTAACCGCAGTTCCTGCAGCAAAGTATGAACTTTGAAATCTCTTGGACTGTGAGCATGAAAGACACAATGTCATCATTTACTCTAAGCAACCACGAAACTCGCTATAAGCAGTTCAAGCCGAGAAGTGGGAGGAAAATGGAATGTTTTCTCATCTGTTCACTCCCTCCATCCAGAGTAGGACTGGAAAAGGTCCTGCAGATGCCCAACAGAGCTCACCCAGTGTGTAATTGCTCACACGGAACAATTTGTTGCTCTACTGCCATGTCTAATGAGAACACTAATGATGATTAATGTTCTCCTTGGGATATTATGACGTCTATGACTCTGTAGAGGAAAAGACTCATCAGTCAAACTCTTAACTTGAAAAGCAAATGCCTTGGGAGCTTTCTCAATCCAGAATTGACATTTCTATTCCATTGATCTCTTTATTTGCCTATTTGGTCTGACAGAGTTTCATTATTGAAAGTTTAGATGGCTGTACTGTTATATATCTTTATGTTATATTTTCTTCCTCCCTGCCCAGCCCCCACTCCTTTCATTCTTACCATCTCTCCCCTCTCCCTCCTTCCCCAACAGTGGCTGACTCTCCACCAGCAACCCAGCTCTGCCGCAGCTCATCTGCTACTGAAACCCTCATCCATGCTTTATTACAATTTCAATGAAACTAGAAAGATGATATGACAAGATAAAGCAAACATGCGAGTCAACTTCTTTTACAAATTCTTTCATAGGATGTGGGCTTCGCTGGCTGAAACAGCATTTATTACTCTTCCTTAGTTACCTGGAGAACATAAAATATAAGAACTAGGAGCAAGAATGGGCCATTCAGCCCCTTGAGTCTGCTCCACCATTCAGTGTGATATTGGCTGGTCTCATCTTGGCCTCAACTCCACTTATCTGCCTGCTCCCCATAACCCTTTAACCCATTCCAGATTAAAAATCTGTCTATTTCCTCCTTAAAGTTATTCAGTATCTCAGTGTCCACCACACTCTGGGAGATTGAATTCCACAGATTCATGATCCTTTGCGAGAAGCAATTTCTCCTTGTCTCTGTTTTAAATCTGTCATCTTTGATTCGAAAATTATTACTTCTCATTCTAGACTGCCCCACAAAAGGTAACCTCTCTATATCTACTGTGTCAATCCCCTTCAACATCTTGTATGCCTCAGTTAGATCTCTTCTAAACTCCAGAGAGTGTAGGCCTAAACTGTTCTTTCTCTCTTCCTGAGCTAACCTTTCGATCCACTTGTGTAGGATTATGTTCGGCATGGACTGGTAGGACTGAAGGGTTTGTTTCCGTGCTGTATGTCTCTATGTACTGTAGATTGACCCACAAAGTCCTTAGGCAGGGGAGTACAGGGTTTTGATCCAGCAATAGTGAAGGAACAGTGACACATTTCCAAGCCAGGATGGTAAGTGCCGCGGTGGGGAACTTGAAGGTGGTTGTGTTCCCACGTAACTGCTGCCCTTGTCCTTCTAGATGGTAGAGTTCAAGGGGTTAATGTGAGATAATGCTCTTTGGTAGAAAAAATTCAAAAGGCAGACTATTATAAACACTGCGAGAAACTCCAGAGAAGTGCAGCGCAGTGGGATCTGGATGTTCTTGAGCATGAAATACAAAAAGGTTAGCATCCAGATGCCACAAGTAATGAAAATGGCAAATGGAATTATGGCTTTTTTTGCGTGGTCTTGCAATTTAAAAATAGGGAAGCCTTGCTCTACAGTATGTTAGTGAGGCCTCAACTGTAGTACTGTGTACAGTTTTGATCTCTGGATTTAGGGAAGGACATGTTGGCATTGGAGGTAGTTCGAAAAAGATTCCCCCACCTGATTCCTGGGATGATTAACTTTCAGGTTCGGGAAAGACTGAAAGGAGTTTTGATAGAGAGTTTCAGTATGATGGGTGAGCTGGATAGAGTGCAATAGAGAGAAACTGGCCCCACTCAAAAAAGAAAAATGAATGAGAGGGCATAGATTTAAACTGATCAGTAAAAGAAGCAAGAGTGACGTGAGAAAAGACTTTTCGCTCAGCAAGTAGTTAGAGCTGCCTGGAGTGTACTGCCTGGAAATAAGGTGGAGGCAGGTCCAAAGGAGGAATTCAAGAGGGGCCTTCAATAATTATTTGGATAGAAATGGTGCGCAAGGACATTGCAAAAAAAGCAGGAAATTAGCACGAGGTATTGAAGCTCATTTGAAGAGTTGGTGCAGGAATAGTGGTCTGAATGGTCTCCTTCTGCAATGTAACATTTCTGTGAATCTGTGATTATTAAGATTACCTAAACAGGTTTGACCTTTATTCATCTGAATCTAGAAGAATGAGGAGTGATCTTATCATAACATACAGGACTCTTAAGGGCCTTGATAGGGTGGATGTTGTGAAGATCTTTCCACTAGTGAGGGGAAGCTCAAACTAGGGGACATAGTTACAGAATAAGACTGAGATAGGAAAGAAGTTCCTCTCCTAGAGGGTAGTGAATACCTGGAATTCTCTACCACAGAGAATTGTGGAGGCTACATCACTGAAAGCGTTTAAGGAGGAGGTGGATAGATTTTTAAAATATTGAGGAGTTTTGGGCTACAATGAGCTAGTCGTGACCTTATAGAATGGTAGGGCAGGCTTGAGGGGCTGAATGGCCGGCTCCTGCTCCAATTGCTTCTGTTCTGTTGGAAGGTACTATTAGGCAACATCCTGGTAAATCTTTTCTGGACCCTTTCAAGTCTAACAACATCCTTCCTATAGCAGGGAGACCAGAACTGTACACAGCATCCCAAAAGTGGCCTAACCAATGTTCTGTATAGGTTATGGAGGAACCCAACATTCCCTGCCTCTTATCATCCCAATGATATACTCTTTAGATTTTGTCTCATCCACCTCCATTTTAGTTTACATTTTTTCATACGATGTAGCATTGTAGTCCTCCCTGCAGATGTCACACCATCTCCCCTAAATGAGGGAACTCTCACCTGAATGAGGACTCCAGGCCATTGAATGCCCTCTGGACTCAGTAAGCATCCTTCACTTGTGATTCCAGAGGTACAGTGTCAAAAGGAAAGCCCACCCAGAGGAACATTACACTTTGACCCAAACCTGCCTCCCATGGATTTCTGAATATACTTGACAGATATAAACGCACACATGACACATGGATGAACAGATACACACACACACATATGCATGCACACACACGTGCACACACACACACACACATACACACACACATATGCATGCGCACACACGTGCATACACAGGCGCGCGCACACACGCGGGTGCACACCCACACACACGTACATCCACGCGCGCATGCACATGCACGCACACACACATGAGCGTGTACACACACACGCGCGTGTGTACACACACACACACATACACACAAATACATGTCTACCCTAACAGATGAACAGACAGGTAGCCACATGGACATATGGAAGAACAGATACATGAATAGTGACACACGAACACATATACACACAGACACAGGAACAGATATACAAATGTGAATGTACAGATACATGCACATATATATACATAGACACATGAATAGATACATGTATCTACACAGAGACATATATGTAGGATGACAGACACACATATGGATGGGCAGTTACACATACCGACACACGTATGCACATGTGGATGAATAGGGATATATGAATGCAACATCCATGAACAGACATATGCATGTTTAGTCACACACACATATGAACAAACACACACATGAACAAACACATTCATGTGAACGATAATGCATGAAAATATGTGGATAAATGGATGCACACAATTACACACAGACATATCACACACACATGAACATTGGCATATAAGAACAGACACACCATACACATATGGACACACTCCAACACATATGGACATGTATACATGAGCGCGCACCAATGCTCACGTTTCTGTTTGAACCACAGAGGTAGCAGCGAGACAAACTAACTTCCCCACTCTGAGTGAGCTGTTGATTTGGTAAGCCAGCAGAGACACAATGGGCTGAATGGCCTCCTTCTGTCAATGTGACAGCAATTCGTTCCCATGCGCAGGGTAAATTGACATGACATCATTGATCGCATTTCTCCCATTGGTCTGGTAAAGGTCAGCAAATGAACCCAACTAAGAGAGGATAAGCATGTATAGTTTAAAATTAGCTTAAAACATATTGACGCAGAGGGAGACATGAATGATTTGCTTAACCAGCAAATTCTATAGGCTCTCAGCAAGATTAAATAAATTCTGCTTCCAGGTTTTGAATGTGAAATATAGGTGTGCTGTGTAACCATTACATGTATCATAGAATCCCTACAGTGTGGAAACAGGCCCTTCTGCCCAGCAAGTCCACATTGCTCCTCCAAACAGCCACCCACCCAGACCCATCCCTTTGCCCTTTCCCTGTAACCCTGCATTTCCCATGGCTAATGCACCTAATCTACACATCCCTGGACACTACAGGCAATTTAGCCTGGCCAATCCACCTGGCCTGCACATATTTGACCTGTGGGAGGAATATAATATATATATATATTTATATATATATAGTCATGAAGAGGAAGAGGAATTTCTGAACATTGTGTAAAAGGCATGTTTTCCTGAGCCTACAACTCTGAGGCATGACTCAGGTTGTACAAGGGTGCAATGGGCTGAAAGGGTTAATACTGAGGAATGCATTAATTACTGAGGTCATGTGGACCTATGGAGAGAACAGCTTAGAGTTCCGGAGTGACGGTTATATCCTGAAATAACTCTACAAAGGCTGGTCACCAAGTCTCCCTTCATTTACACGTGCACAGTACATGACACTGACCCAGTTAGCTCAGAGCCAGCTCCTAGAACAAGCAGAACCCCTGACAAACCTGCTCTTATCTGTCAGTCAAGGCTCCCTGATTGGGCCAAATTTACAGCTCCAATCAGGGAACTCATATTCTACAAGGTCCACCTGGCCGACCTTGTTCCAATATATCCAGCTCCATGTCATAGTCTCTGTAACATTGCACATCAGTGCAACCTGTAACTATTTGCTAACATATAATAAATTATAGCCAATTTGTTGCGACCTAGTTAGACCATTCAGTGGTTATAATCTACTGTAATCTACTAGACCAAGCAGGTCCACACTGAAAGAAGATGGTGGCATCAAACGTAGAAACTTAGAAAATAGGAGCAGGAGTAGGCCGTTCAGCCCTTCGAGCCTGCTCTGCTATTTAGTATGATAATGGCTGATCATCCAACTCTCTGCTTTCTCCTCACACCATTTGATCCCTTTAACCCTATGAACTATAATCCCTTCTTGAAAAATTGCAATGTTTTGGTCTCAACCACTTTCTGTGGTAGAGAATTCCGCAGGGTCAACACTCTCTTGGTAAAGACATTTCTCCTTATCTCAGTCCTAAAGGGCCTACCCTGTATCCTTAGACTATGACCCCTGGTTCTGGACTCCCCAGTCATCAGGAACATCCTTCCTGTGTTTGTCCTGCCTACCCCACAGTGAGATCCAGGTTTGGTCTGGTTGCACATACAGTAGTTCAGAGGTTGGTGGATTTCACCCTGAAACAGAGTGCCATGGATTCAAATCCTTTACCAGGACTGACATAAGCAGAGAGTCTCAGCTATTGCCTGGAACTTGCTGCACAGTCAGAGGCACCCCCTTTCAAATAAAATGTGAAACTGAGGCCCCATCAAGTGCATGTAAAAGACACCACGGCACAATTTCAAACAACAGTACGGGATCCCTCCCTAATCTCCTGGGCCACTTATCCTTCAATCCATATTCTCAAAAATAGAGATAATTCACATTACTCTTTGTGGGAGCTTGCTGTGCCTAATTAGCTGCTGTGTTTCCAATGTTACAGTCGCGATTTTAAGGGAAGACTGTGACACAGTGATAATGTCACTGGACCAGTAATCCAGAACCCCAGGCTAATGTTCTGGGAACATGGGTCCGAATCCCACCATTGGCAGATGGTGGAATCTTAAATTCAATAAAAATCTGGAGATAAAACAACACTGGCCTAATGGCAATCCACTAACCATTAAAACTGTCATAAAAACCCATCTGGTTCACTAATGCTCGACAGGGAAGGAAACTGCCATCCTTAACTGGTTTGGTCTACATGTGACTCCAGACCCACAGCGATGTGGTTGGCTCTAAACTGCCTGTGCAAGTTGCTATAAAGCCTGAAGTATCAGAAGGGGATAGGAAGAGGCAGGATATGCCTAACTGAGCTGTTTTTAAAATATGTAAAGACAGGGAGGCAGTGTCTTAGAGACAGGAAACCTCACAATTGTTAAAAAGTGCGTGGATGAGCACTTGAAATGTCTTAACATTCAAGGCTGTGGGTCAATTGCTGGAAAGTGGGATTAGTGTAGATAGGTCGGCACAAATCGATGGCCCAAAGGGCCTATTCTATGCTGTATATCTCTATGAGAAGAAGCTTGAAATGCATGAAGGTGACAACATGTACTAAGAGAGTGGATTTGATTTGGTTTGATTTGATTTATTATTGTCACATGTACTGAGATACAGTGAGCAGTATTGTTTTGTGTGCTGACCACACAAATCATATCTTACACAAGTACATCAGGGTAATATAACAGAATACAGAAGATAGTGTTACAGCGATACAGAAGGTATAGAGAAGGACCAATTGTAATATATGCAAGGTCCATTCACAAGTTTGATAACAGCAGAAGAAGCTGTTGGTACATGTTTCAAACATTTGTAACTTCTGCCTGATGGAAGAGTGGAAAAGAATATAACCGGGGTGGGAGGGATCTTTGATTATGTTGGCTGCTTTCCCGAGGCAGCAGGAAGTGTAGACAGAGTCAATGGACAGAAGGTTGGTTTGTGAGATGGACGGGGCTGTGTTCACAACTCTCTGTAATTTCTTGTGGCCTTGGGCCTTGTGATGCATCTGGATAGGATGCTTTCTGTGGTGCATTTATAAAAGTTGCTAAGAGTCACTGTGGACTTGCTGAATTTCCTTAGCCTCCTCAGGAAGTAGAGGTGTTGGTGTGGTTTTTTAACCGTAGCATCGACGTTGATGGACCAGGACAGTTTGCAGGTGATCGTTACTCCTACCAACTTGATGCTCTCAACTACCTCCATCTCAACACCATTGATTCAGACAGGGGCGTGTCCTCCACTCCACTTCCTGAAGTCATTGGCAAATTTGTAAATGGAGTTACAGCTGAGTTTGGCCACTCAGGTGTGAGTGTAAAGGAGTATATTAAGGGGATGAGTATGCAGCCTTGAGGGGCATCGATGTTGAGAATTACCATGGAGGAGGTGTTGTCGCCTATCCTTACTGATTGTGGTCTATGGGTCAGGAAGTAGAGGATGCAGTTGCAGCGAGGGGAAGAAACTCCTAGGTCTCAGAGTTTGGAGATGAGATTTGTTGGAATTATAGTGTCGAAGGTGGAGCTAAAGTCAATAAATAGGAGTCTGACATAGATGTCCTTGTTATCCAGATGTTCCAGGGATAAGTGTAGGGCCAGCAAAATGACTCCTGCCATGGACCTGTTGTGACAGTAGGCGAATTGTAGTGGATCGAGGCAATCTGGGCAGCTGGAGTTGATGTATGCATCAACTGATAGCAAACTGCAAACATAAATTAAGTAAGTGTGGAAATTTGACTAGTATTTATTGCCTATCCCTAAGTCACTGAGCAGGTCTTGCTGCCTGCACAGGAAAGGACCTGGAGCTATTAACCTGTACACAACATTCAGGCCATAGGCACAGTTGGGATCATCACCTCCAACAGTGCAGCATCAATCCAGGACCCAGAGATAGCAAGATCTGCAGATGCTGGAGTCAGACTCAATGCAGTGTTGAGCTGCAGGAGCACAGCAGGTCAGCCAGCATCAGCATGAGGTGGGGGAAACAATGGCCTAGTGGTGTTATCACTGAACTGTTGACCTAGATAACATTCTGGGGACAACCCAGGTTCAAATCCCACCACAGCAGAAGATGGAATTTGAATGCAATAAAATATCTGGAATTGAGAATCTCATGATAACCATGAGCCCATTGTGGATTGCCAGGAAAAAGCCATCTGGTTCACACATGCCCTTTAGGGAGGTAAATCTGCCATCCTTACCTGGTCTGGCCTATATGGGACTCCAGACCCACAGCAACAAAGTTAACTCAGAACTGCCCTCTGGGCAATAAATGCTGCCTGGTCAGCAACACACTCATGCAATGAATTTAAAAAAAAATTCAGAGGAGAAGGAAAACCAACATTTTGGGTCAGAACCCTTCATCCCAACCCAGGACATTGACTTTCCTGCTCCTCTGATGCTGCCTGACCTGCTGTGTTCCTCCTGCTCCACACAGTGTTGACTCAACCCAATGCCCCACTGAAGTGTCACATCATTGTTATTGGAGTGAATCTCAGGACCTACACCCCTCTGAGCAACGGATGAGAGTACAGGAAAGATAGCCAACCAGCAGCCTAATGCCCATTAGAGAAGGGAATGTACTAGGATTTGGGATAAAAGTTCTTCCAGTTCTACATGAGACTGTCAGCATGTGCCCCCCTCCCAACTTCACTGTTGAGAAATGAATACAGTCATGCCAGTGTGGTCTTCACCCAGGTTAAATGAACAGAGGGTTAAGAGCATTTGAAGTTAATTTATGAAATCAGTTGCAAATGACAAACACAAAGCTATCAAGGTCAAACAGAATTTAAGATAAGGTGGGCTAAATCAGGCAATGGTGATTAGAAAATAATAGCCGGCTCACATTGTATAAACCTAGAGATTATTACAGAAAGGAAGGACTGTGGGAGGTAAAGAGTTAAATTAAGGCGGTCTCTCAATGGATATTCAGCTAATCCTATTCATCTATTGAGTGAGACATTCCGACAGTTTTATGAATGATTGATGAAAGTGTCCTGCAGGAGGAAGATGAAAATAATGTCCTATATTTTTTTCTTTGATAACTGTATATACTGTGTGCTTCATTTGCCCCCTCCTACTCCTCACACCCCTTATTGTGGAATAACGTTTTTCTCTCTCAGTGGACTTCCCTTCACCTTTTCCAATACCTTCTATAAAGAAAGATGAGCATTAAAATTGCCCTTTCATGACCTTGAGGCTTCCCTACAAGTCAGTATAGTCACTGTGAGGAACTCACCTCCTGACTGTCCAATGGCAGGTTGTATTAAGCGCAGCCCACTTTATTGGCACGGCATCCACCAACATCCATTCCCTCCACCACTAACGCTCAGTAGCAGCAGTATGTACTATCGATAAGATTATTAGGGGCCTGACAGGGTAGATAGGGAGAGGTTGTTCCCTCTTGACAGAAGAGATGGGGACCAGAAGGCATCATCTCAGAGAGAGGAAGGATTTTTTTCTCTCAGAGGGTAGTGAATCTGTGGAATTCTTTACCACAAAGGACTGTTGAGGCTGGGACATTAAGTATATTCAAGGCTGAGATAGACAGATGTATTGAATTCAAATTTCACCATCTGTCTTAGCAGGATTTGAACCCAGGTCTCCAGACCATTACCTGGGTCTCTAGATTGACAGTCCAGCAATAATACTATTGGGTCTGCATGCATTCAGGTAAAGTGCCCTTAACTTCATCTTTTTGGTATCACTTCAGATTGGAGATATCCTCAATGTTTGGTTTATGTCTCCTGTCCTCTAGTCTCCTTTGCACCTGTCCTACTTCCTGTTACCAGCTTAAACCCCCTTACCCCACTTTCGCACAACAGATAGATGGATAGATAATTGAATAAAGACAATAGGATTGATAGAGAAATACAAACAAATTAAGCAAGAGATGGCATTGGTAACACATTTCAATAAATATACGATGGGAAGAAGAAATCAATTCAGAGTGAGAAAATGGAGAAGAGAAATATTGGAATCAGAGATAGTAGGAACTGCAGATGCTGGAGAATCCGAGACAACAAGGTGCAGAGCTGGATGAACACAGCAGGCTAAGCAGCATCATAGAACTTGAACATTTATAGACCTGGCAACCAAAGGCAGCATGTCTTTCCAAATCTGCAGAGATCATTTCCATTTTGCAGATGTTTTGCTCACCAATCACTAATTTCAACAGATTCTCATGGAAATCAAACACCATGATGAGAGAGAGTCTGAACGTCTTTTTCCAAATGTACTGGGCACATCGGGGTCAATATGGATCCTCACTCCCAAAACCTATTCTGCACGGTTGGTGCAGTGGACAGTACAATGGCCTCTGACCTGACAATGGCATGGCTCCTTTAACTTATGTCATTGAGCCTGGACAAAACTGTAGAACCATAGTGTGGAAACAGGCCCTTTGACCCAATGAGTCCACATTGATCCTTGGGGCATCCCACTCAGACCCACCCCACTAATCTATACATTCCTGAACACTATGGGCAATTTAGCACAGCCAATCCACCTAGCCTGCAGGAGGAAGCTGGAGCACCTGGAGGAAATGCATGCAAGACACAGGGAGAATGTGCAAACTCCACACAGACAGTCACCCAAGGCTAGAATTGAACCTGGGTCCCTGGTGCTGTGAGGTAGCAGTGCTAACCACTGTACCACTGTGCCACCATGCCACCATGCCACCCCCCAAGTTGTGGGAATCAGGACTTGAGTTTCTTTCTGCAAGATTCCTAACCCCGATCTGCTCTTGTAGCCACAATACTTATGTGATTAGTGCAGTTCAGTTTTTTTTGTCAATAATAATTCCCAGGATATTGATTGTGAGGGATTCGGGGATGTCAATGCCACTGAATGCCAGGGGCAATAGTTCAATTCTCTCTTGTTGGAGATGCTCATGACTGGGCACTGACATGGATTGAATGTTGTTTCTTCCTTATCATACAAAACTTGGGCATTGTTCAGGTCTTGCTGCATTTGGGTTTCAGTGTCTGAGTTGCAAATGGTGCTGAATATTGTGCAATCATCAGCAGATATCTCCACTTCTGAGTTAACATTTCAAGTCCCGTGGCTGTTCATCAGTTCTGCTAAAGGGTCACTGAACTCAAAATGTTAGCTCTGCTTTCTTCCCACAGATACTGCCAGACCTGCTGAATTTCTCCAGCAATTTTTGTTTCAGATAGAGTCATACAGCATAAAGATGTACACCACGGTAACAGATTCTTCTGTCCAACTTGTCCATGCTGACCAGATATTCTAAATAAATCTAGTCCCATTTGCCAGCATTTGGCCCATATCCCTCTAAACCCTTCCTATTCATATACCCACCCAGATGCCTTTTAAATGTTGCAATTGTACCAGCCTCCACCACTTCCTCTGGCGGCTCATTCCATACGCACACCATCCTCTGTGTGAAAATGTTGTCCCTTAGGTTCTTTTTAGATCTTTCCCCTCTCACCTTAAACCTATGCACTCTCATTTTGGACTCCCCTACCCTGGGGAAAAGACCTTGACTATTCACCCTATCCATGCCCCTCATGATTTTATAAGGTCTATAAGGTCACCCCTCAGCCTCCGACGCTCCACGGGACATAACCCCAGCCTACTCAGCCTCTTCCTATAGCTCAAACTGTAGATCTCCCGCATCTGCAATTGTTTGTTTATTTATCCCCTTTTTGACCTTGCGATGGAGGGAAGGTCATTTGTGAAGCAGCTGAAGATGATTGTGTCAAAGACGTTACCTTGAGGAAAGTCATACCTAGTGGCATTATCACTGTATTGTTAATCCAGAAACTCAGACAATAATCTAGGGACCTGGACTCGAATGCAGCAAAGGCAGAAAGTGGAATTTGAATTCGGCATAAAAATCTAGACTTAAGAGTATAATAATATCTAATGAGTCCTTTGTTGGGAAATGCCCATTAGTGTCACATTAGTGTCCTTTAGGGAAGCAAACTGCCATTCTCACCTGGTCTACACAGAACTGTACAGCACAGGAACTGGCCCTTCAGCCCACAATATGGTGCTGAACATGACGCTAAATTAAACTAATCTCTTCTACCTGTCCGTATCCCTCCGTTCCTTGTATGTTCATGTGCTTATCTAAAAGACTCTTAAATGCCCCTGTCGTATCCGCCTCCACCACCAAACCTGGCAGTGTGTTCCAGACTTCTACCACCCTCTGTGTTAAAAACTTACCCCTCACGTCTCTTTTGAACTATCCCCCTCTCAGCTTAAATGCATGCCCCACAGTATTAGACATTTCCACTCTGGGAAAGATTCTGACTGACAACCCTATCTCTGCATCTCATAATTTTATAAACTTCTGTCAAGTCTCCCCTCAGCCTCGCCACTCAAGAGAAAACAACATGAGTTTTTCTAGCCTCTCCTTATAGGTCATACCCTCTAATCCAGGCAGCATCCTGGTGAACCTCTTCTGCACCCTCTCCAAAGTCTTCACATCCTTCCTGTAATATGATGACCAGAAGTGAACGCAATACTCTAAGTGTGGCCTAACCAAAGTCTTATAAAGCTGCAACATGATGTCCTGACTCTTGTACGCAATTCCCTGACCAATAAAGTCAAGCATGCCATATGCCTTCTTTACGACCCTATCCACTTGTGTCACCACTTTCAGGGAGCTACGGACTTGAACCTCAAGATCCTTCTGTACATCAATGCTGTTCAGGGTCCTTCCATTAACTGTATACTTTTCCTTAACATTTAATCTCCCAAAATGCAGCACCTTACACTTACCCAGATCAAACCCCACCTGCCATTTCTCTGCCTATATCTGTAATTGATCTATACCCTGCTGAATCCTTTGACAACCTTCTACACTATCCACAGCATGTACATGTGACTCCAAACTCATAGCAATGTGGTTGACTGTGAACTGCCTGCTGTGCAATAAATACCGGCTAGACAGTAATGCCCTCGTCCTGTGAATGAATAAAAAACATTCCTGCAGAGATGCCCTGGTGCTGAAATGACTAATCTCCAATAAACACATATGATGCTAACTAGTGAAGAGTTTTGCTCAGGTTCCTTGATGCCACACTTGGTCAAATGCAGCCTTGATGTCAAGGGCTGTCACTCTCACCCCACCTCTGGAATTCAGCTCTTTTGTCCATGTTTGAACCAAGGCTGTAATGAGATCAGGAGCTGAGTGGCCCTGGCAGAACCAAACTGGGCGACACTGAGCGGGTGCTGCTCGGTAGCACTGTTGATGTCACTTTCCATCACTTTACTGATGATCACAAGTGGACTGATTGGCGGGTTGGATTTGACCTGCTTTTGCTGTATCCGGTGCTCCTAATTCATTTCTTGATATCACATGGAGTGAATCGAATTGGCAGAAGGAGACCTATGGAGGAGGCTGAGATGGATCATCCACTCGGCACTTCTGGCAGAAGATAGCTGCGAATGCTTCAGCCTTAGCTTCTGCCCTGATAGGCTGGGCTCTTCCATCATTGAGGATGGGGATATTTGTGGAGCTGCCTCCTCCAGTGAGTTTTTTAATTGTACACCACCATTCATGACTGGATGTTGCAGGACTGCAGAGCTTAGATCTGATCCATTGGTTGTGGGATCGCTTAGCTCTGTGTATCACTTGCTGCTTGTGCCATTTGGCATGTAATTAGTCCTGTTTGGTAGCTTCATCAGTTTGACACCTTATTTTTAGGTATGCCTGGTGCTGCTCCTGGCATGCACTCCTGCCCTGTCTATTGAACCAGGATTCATGTCTGGGGTTGATGGTTAATAGTTGAGTGGGGGATAGAAGAGAATAAAACATAGGAGCAGAAGTAGGCCATTCAACCCATTGAATCTGCTCTGCAATTCGATGAGATCATAGCTGATTTGATTATCCTCAACTCCACTTTCCTGCCCTTTCCAGATATCCCTTGATTTCCTTATAGACTAAAAATCTGTCTATATCAAGCTCAAATATACTCAATGACCCAGCCTCAACAGCCATCTGCAATGAAGAATTCCATAGGTTAACTATTCTCTGGGAGAAGAAATTCCTCCTCATCTCAGCCTTAGACAGGTAGCATTGTGGCTCAGTGGTTAGCAATGCTGCCTCACAGACCGAGGGACCTGGGTTCGATTCCACTCTTGGGCAGAATTTGTACATTCTCCCTGTGTCTCTGTGGGCTTCCTTTGAGTACTCTGGTTTCCTCCCACAATCCAAAGATGTGCAGGTTAGGTGGATTAGCAATGGGAAATGTGGGGTTACAATTATGGGGGTGGGCTGTGAATGGGACGCTGTTCAGAGGATTGATGTGGACTTGATGGACTGTTCACACTCAGTATGACCTTGTATTCTGGGATTATGCCCACTGGTCCTAGCCTCTCCCACAATGTCAAGCAACCTTTCAGCATCTATACTGATAAGTTCCCTAAGTATCTTGTAAGTTTCAATAAGGTCACCTCTCATTCTCCCATATTCCAATGGGTACAGGCCCAACCTCTCCACATCAGAGAATTCCCCCCATGCCTGGCATTATTCTTCTTTGGACTGCCTCTGAAGCCAGAATATCCGTCCTTAGATAAGGAACACAAAACTATTCCAGCTGTGCTCTGACTAGTGCCTTACATAGCTTTAGCAAGACTTCCCAATTTTTATTCTTGGTTCCCTTTGGAATAAAGGCCAGCGTATCATTTTCCTTCACTATTACCTGCTGAACTTGAATGCTAGCTTTTTATGGACAAGGATTCCCAAATCTCTCTCTTCTCTAGCTTTCTGCAGTCTTTCTCCATTTAACTCTTATTCAGCCTGTCTATTCTTCCTGCTAAAGTACATATCCTCACATTTGGTTCCCCCCACCACCTGCAGCAGACCCAGTCTAGTAGCTATGTCCTTTATGACCCAACCAGCTCGATCAGTAGTACTGCTGCCAAGCAACTCTTGGTGGTTGACATTGAAATGCCCCACCCAGCGTACATTTTGCGCCCTTGCCACCCTCAGTTCTTCCTCGAAGTGTTGATCAACTTGGAGAAGTACTGATTCATCAGCTGACCGAGGGGGTGGGTGCATGAAGGAGGTTTCCTTGTCCACGTTTGACCTGATGCCAAGAGATTTAATGGGCATCAATTTAATGTTGAGGACTCCAATGGCAGCTTCCTTCTGATTTGTACCACCATCCCTCCTCCTCTGCTGGGTCTGTCCTCCTAGTGGAACAGGATATATCCAGGGATGGTGATGATAGCGTCTGTAAGGTATGACTCCATGAGCATAAAATATCAGGCTGTTGCTTGACTAGTCTGTGAGACAGCTCTCCCAATTTTGGCACTGACCCCCAGATGTAAGGAGGACTTTGCAGGGTCGATGGGACTATTTCTATCATTGTCTTTTCCTGTGCCTAGGTCAATACCAGGTGATGTGCAGTTTAGTAGTTTTCCAGTTTCTGCTGATGTCACAAACAGTCACAGGGATGGAGATGAGGAATTCTAGTCTCAGTTTCAGAGAGATTAGACGCATTTTCTCCCTGAGGTCCTTATAAGACAGTGCCTCTATACCTGACATTAATCTTCTCCGGACTGCCTCCAAAGCTAGTATATCCTTCCTTAGATAATGAACCCAAAACTATTCCAGTGATCCAGCAGTGGTCTGACTAGTGCCTTGTATAGTTTTAGCACTATATATTTTTATACTTGGTTCTGTTTGAAATAAAGGTCAGCCTGACCAAATTGGTCATATTTGTTCTAGTTCTTGTTATCCAAGAAAAGTGCCTCTTCTATAGATACTCTACAATAGTGTATCCTCTACTATTAATCACTAGATAGACCCAAGACATAGCAAAGACGAAGGAGGATTGGTTAGTGCAAACTGTCTCGAGCAACCTGTACCCATTATCACATACTGGTAAATATCACAAGGCACCAGGGATGATCATTTGGGAAAATACCGCAGAGGTGTTCGACCTCCAACAAACATCTCCCTTTGTGCTCAGTTTGACTCCAAACAGTGAAGAGCTTTCAAACAAGTTCAGACAATGCTGGAGTGCTCTGGTTTCTCCAGAAATATCTGCGATTGTTTCAGATTTCCAACATCGACAATATTTTGCTTTTATTTAAGTGTAAAGTTCTTCCCGATCCACATTGGCTTCAATTTTGCCAGGTCTTCTTTATATCTCACACAGCCAAATGTTCCTCTGGTGTTTCACCTCAGCTCTAGAATTGAGTTCTTTTTTCCATGATTACAGCCTGCCAACAGTCATTGTCCAGCCTTACTCAGCAACGGGATGGCAAAGGAACTGGGTGGCATGGTGGCTCAGTGGTGAGCACAGCTGCCCTCATAGTGCCAGGGGACCGGGGTTCAATTCCAGCCTCAACCTACTGTCTCTGTGGAGACTGCACATTCTCCCTGAATCTGTTTGGGTTTCCTCTGGGTGCTCCAGTTTCCCCTTACAGTCCAAAGATGTGCAGGCTCGGTGGATTAGCCACATAAATCCAAGGTTATAGGGTACACAGGTGGGATGTTCTTTGGAGGGTTGGTGTGGACATGATGGGCCGAATGGCCTGCTTCCACACTATAAAGATTTTATGTCTAAGACTGGTAGTATGTATAACATTGTCTAGGGGCTCCCTGTGCGTTCAGAAGAGGAAGAGAGGGAACTGCCCAAAAAAGATTGACAATTCAGAATTGCGACCGACTGCACAGTAAAACTTCCACTTTGAAGATTAGTTTCTTTAATTATTTATTAACATTTTCTAAAATATTTATTCAATGCTTCCTGTGGCTCTGAGCCTGCATTTTAAGAGTTTGATGATTATGGGATTCGAAACATGTTCAGGGCATTACTTTGACGTGGGCAACGTACACGAGGAAATACAGTGTGAGACAGCCTAGTCAAAACCACTTCATGTTTCTAAAATCCCATGAACTGGAAATGAAAACAAAAGCAAAAAGTTGAGACTCACTGAGTGGTTTCAACGCAGGAAGAGGCCATTCGGCCTGTCTTCTGCAAGGCAGCCCTACATAGGAGCAATTCAGCCCCTGTGCTCCCTCACCTCCTTCCCATTTCCCTGCAAATTCTTCCTTTGCAGATAACAATCTAATTCCCTCTTGAATTTCTTCACTGTTCCTTACCACTCGCTGCATGTAAAAGTTTGTCCTCATGTCACTGTTGCTTCTATTACCATAAATCTGTACCTTCTTGCCCCCAGCCCTTCCATCAATGGAAGCAGTTTCTCCCTGTCTACTCTCTCCAGGTACTTTGTGACTTTGAACACCTTGATCAAATTTCCAGTCAAGCTTCTCTCTTCCAAGGAAAGCAGTGCCAATCTTGCCAATTTATCCACACAACTCACTCCTGGGACAATTCTCGTGAATCTTTTCTACACTGTCTTGAGTGTTGTCATATCTTTCTAAAGGTACGATGCCAAGAGCTGGGCACAATACTTGCAGGCTTTTATTCCTCCTTTCCCTGGTCCATCAGGTTTACTCTAGAAATGGAACAGCACGGTGGCTCAGTGGTTAGCACTGCAGCCTCACAGTGCCAGGGACACAGGTTTGAATGCAGCCTCAGGCGACGGTCTGTGTGGAGTTTGCACATTCTCCCCGTGTATGCGTAGGTTTCCTCCGGGTGCTCCAGTTTCCTCCCACAGTCCAAAGATGCGCAGGTTAGGCGGATTGGCCATGCTAAATTGCCCCATGGTATCCACAGATGTGTAGGCTAGGTGGGTTAGCCATGGGAAATGCCAGATTACATAGATAGGATAGGGACATGGGTCTGGATGGGATGTTCTTCAGAGGGTTAGTATGAACTCAATGGGCCAAATGGCTTGCTTCCACACTATAGGGATTCTATGAGTCTATATCTATAACCCAATGCAGTATCAACAATGGGGGTATACCCAGTGTGGAGCTGGAGGAGCACAGCGTTCCAGGCAGCATCAGAGGAGTAGGAAAGTTGACGTTTCGGGATGAAGAAACGGGCCAGTTCTGAGGAAGGGTCACCAGACCCGAAACGTTAACTCAGTTTTCTCCTTCACAGATGCTGCCAGACCTGCTGAGCTTTTCCAGCAACTTCTGTTTTTGTTTCGGGAAGAAGGGTCCAACCCAAAACGTCAGCTTTCCTGCTCCTCTGATGCTGCCTGGCCCACTGTGTTCCTCCAGCTCCACACTGCGGTATCTCTGACTCCAGCATCAGCAGTTCTTACTATCTCGGGGTATACCCAGTTGTTATTTACTGAAGCAAGGTACGCCACAAAATGCTGCAATAGTGGTAACACATTACAAGCTCACCCGTACAATGCTCACAATCACAGTGACCCAGTTTACACGCAATTGTCCAAGGATCAAACCTAAACAGCTGATCAGCATGCAGCAGTCGCTGATCAGCTGACTCCTGTTCCTGAGCTAACTAACCATTAATGTGCTTTGAGGCACATAATCCTCCTTTTCTTTTATGTGCAATCAGTCTTTTTGATCAAAATTTGATTCTGTTCAGTCTTTAGCGATTGATCAGTTTGACCATTGGCAAACATCACAAGTGTGTCAAACCTTCCGCAGTTGGTTAATCTTTCACTCAGTGCTTGCTTTCTCTAAAAAGAGACGTATCTCATGATTTTACCTATTCTTGACCTCTGGACCGGTTGCTCATACAAGCTATCTCCTTGCAGTTTTTGTGTCATTTAGGTAACTATGTGGTGTTTACACAGCATAATCCTGTGGTCAACCACACCTTGCTTTGATGACAAATGGTTATATCACATATCTAGTGCACAGCGTCTGGTTTAAATCAGAACTTCAGCCAGACACACAGTGTCACCAGTTACAACATTTCGTGTAAGCACACATATCCCTTCAGAAAATATTGAAGTCATCCAGTCAATTAATCTTTCAATAGAGCAAGGTTCATGTGTTTTCTCTCATTTTAGCTGACCGAGGAAATTCAGAGTTGCCCCTATATGCTCTCGTTGAGTCTGAATCAGTATTTTCAAACAATGTAATAAAGCCTAAGATGTTGAGTAAGTAAAAAGATTTAGGAATAGCAATAGCAAATCGCATAACTATCTATGGTATTGAGTCTATTATTTGTGCCCTTCCCGGGTTATCAGCTTCGGCTTGGTTAGCCAGTACTGCCATCTATGAGAGATAGTAGGAACTGCCAGTGCTGGAGTCTGAGATAAGGTGTAGAGCTGGATGAACACAGCAGGCCAGGCAGCAGAAGAAGGGTCCAGACCTGAAACGTCAGCTTTCCTGCTCCTCTGATGCTGCCTGGCCTGCTGTGTTCATCCAGCTCTACACAGTGCCATCTATGAGTCTAGGTTGGCTGCCAATTCAAGGTTCACTCCAGAGATGTTAAACTGAGGTCCTGCCTGGCCCTTCAGCTGGATTAAACAGTGCTTCCCTTAGTGGTGAGGACCCCAAATTAAAATGAGAAGTGCAGGAGAAACTCAGCAGATCTGACAGCAGGTCGTCAATGCAGAGAAATGTGAAGTCATTAATTTTGCAAGAAGAAGCACAGAGAGAGATTCCAGGCTCATTGGTGTAATTTGAGGGGAGTACAGGAGCAGAGGGACCTTGAGGTTCAAGTGCATGATTCTCTGAATGTGACCAGGCAAGTTGAAATACTTGTAAAGAAGGCTTAAAGGATTTATAAATAGAGTCAGAAATCACACAACACCAGGTTATACTCCAACAGGTTTATTTGGAAAAACAAGCTTCCAGACCGTAGCTCCTTCATCACCAAAAGCTTGTGTTTTCAAACAAACCTGTTGGGCCATAACTAGGTGTTGCGTAATTTCTGACCTTGTCCACCCCAGTCCAACACCAGCAAGTCCAAATCATTTATATATAGAGGCAGAGTGTATAAAAGCAAGTTAGTGATCCGACACCTCTACAAATCATTATTCAGACCACATTTGGAGTGTTCAGTTCTGAGCACCTTATATATGGAAGGATGTTAAAGCCCTGGAGAGAGTGCAAATGGGATTTACTAAGACGATACCAGAAATGAGGGAATTTAGATACCAGGAAAGAGTAGAGCAATTGGGCTTATTCTCCTTGGAACAGAGAAGATTATGAGGTGAAAACCAAAACAAAAACTGCGGAAGCTGTAAATGAGAAACGAAAACAAAAATTGCTGGAAAGGCTTAGCAGTTCTGGCAGTATCTGTGGAGAGAAATCAGAGTTAACGTTTCAGGTCAAGTGACCCTTCCTCTGAACTGATGGCAGCCAGGAAAGTGTAAGTTTATACGCAGAAGATAGGGTGGGGGTGGGGGTGGGGAAGGGGGAAAAGAGTAAACAATAGGTGGGCACAGAGCCCAAAGAGAGAAGAGAGCAGTTGGACAGACAAAGGAATGGACAAGGAGCTGACCAGGAGGGTAAATAGCTATTAATGGGGACTGTTAGTGGCTAACAGTGGGTTGTGTGTAATAGCAGACTATGTGTTAACAAGGCCTGATGTGTGGAGGTTGGGACAAGGTCATGGGAGAATTCAAATCCTAAAGTTATTGAGTCCAGAGGGTTGCAGGGTCCCCAAGTGGAAAATGAGATGGTGTTCTTCCAGCTTGAGCTGAACTTCACTGGAGCATGCAGCCAAGCCTGAGACAGAGATGTGAGGCAGGGAACAGGATGGTGTGTAAAGTGGGTTCAAAATTAAGAGGTGACTTGATTGAACTGTTCAAAATTAAGAACAATTTTGGCAGGGTCAAGAAGGATGTTTTGTTTCCACTAGTTGGCATGTCAGTAAGTGGGAGTGAGATGAGGGGACAATTTCTTCACTCGGAGAGTTGTTAGGATTTGGGATGCACTACCTGGAAGAGTAGCGGAGGTGGCTTCCATAGGAGGTTTCAAAAGAAAGCTGGAGATATATTTGCAAGGGATGAAGTTAGAGGGCTATGGAGTCAGGGCTGGAGAGTGGGACTAGCTGGGTATCTCTTTCAGGAGCCAGTACATACATGATGGGTCAAATGGCCTCCTTCTGTACTGTAAAGTGATATGATTCTGTTCTACGATCTGTGGAGAGAGAAAAACAGGGTTAACAATGCAAATCCAACGACTCTTCTTCAGAGCCTAGAAACCCAAGTGAGTTTGCCAACTGAAACTTTGGGGCCACAACCTATGAGGCAGCAGACAAGGACATGCAGAGTTCCTAGTTAATAACTATTCCTCTAGCAATGGAAAGCAGTGCCATAAACAGTGATCACATTGGCATTTTCAAATGCTGTTCTTGGGATCTTGCTATTTACGAAGTGGCTGCCCAGTTTCCTGCATTATGCCGGCAATCTTGCTTCTAAAGTGTTACATTGGCTGGGAGGTGCCATGAGGTGATTACATATGGTGCTCAAAAACAAATCTTTTTGTATGTACACACAGGTACACACATTGCACCAGTTCTAGCCGAGCAAAATGGATGCTAAACGTGGTTAGGCTCATTGCTCAGAGCAATGTCTTCACCAATCAGCATCATTCTGTCTGGCTTAATTTTGTTTTTTAAAAAGCACTCAGCAGTTAACTGTCAGTCATCATCTAACTGGTACATCTGGAGTGGTGATGTTTCTACCAGTTTTATCAGCATTCTTTACTCATGCCGCATCAACATAGTTTTATTGTTCATTCATGAGGTATGGGCTTCACTAGCTAGGCCAGCTATTAATGTTCTTCCCCAGTTATCCCGGAGAAGTGGTGGTGAGCTGCTTCCATGATCATCTGCAGTCTTTGAGGTGTCGGTACATCTCAGTCTAGTTAGGGAGAGATTTCTAGGATTTTGACCCAGCAATAGTGAAGAAGCTATGCTTTAGATCTAAATCAGGATGATCCGTGTCTTGGAGGGGAACTTGCAGAGGGTAATGTTACCATGTATCCACTGCCCTTATCTTTCTAGGTGGTTTGGAAGGTGCTATCTAATAAGGGTTGGTGAGTTTCTGCAATGCATCATGCAGATAGCATTTTGTGAAATGTCTTGATGACTGCAAATGGAAAATCTTTGACAAAATGAATCCTTTTTCAATAATACTCAATTTACATTTCATTCTCTCCACAGTAGTCTAGGCTGGGCAGGACCTAGTTACATGAGTACAGTAGTTAGTTTAGGAAAGGGCAGGAGACAGGATCTGTAAATTAGGGAGAGGAGATCATAGGAGATTGAAACCTTACATCACAACATGTTAACTAGACTATCCCTACATATCTTATTTATGTGCTGAGGTGGAGATGGTCGAGAGTGTCAAGTTCCTGGAAGTGATGATTGCCAACAATCTGTCCTGGTCCACCCACATTGACAATATGGTCAAGAAAGCACAGAAATGTCTCTACTTGCTCGGGAGGCTGAGGAAATTCAGCATGTCCGCAAAGACTCTGACCAATTTGTAGAGATGCACCATTCAGAGCATCCTATCTGGATGCATCACAGCGTGGGATGAGAACTGCTCTTCCCAAGACCGCAAGAAACTACAGAGGGTTGTGAATACAGCCCAGTCCATCACGCAAACCAGCCTTCCATCCATTGACTCCATCTATACTTCCCACTGCCTTGGGAAAGCGGCCAACATAATCAAAGACCCCTCCCAGCCTGGTTACACTCTCTTCCACCCTCTTCCATTGGGCAGAAGATATAAAAGTTTGAATACACGTACAAATAGATTCAAGAACAGCTTCTTCCCTGCTGTTATCAGGCTTTTGAATGGACCTCTCCAATTTTAGTGTTGTTCTCTCTGCACCTTCTCTGCGGCTGTAACACTGCATTCTGCACTCTGTTCTGCTACCCTGGTGCATGTTACAATCTGCCTGCATAGCACACAAACCAATGCCTTTCACTGTATCCCAATACATGTGACAACAATAAAGCAATCAATTAGCATAACTCCCTCCCTAATAGCATTTTGGGTTCACCTACAGCACATGGACTGCAGCGGTTCAAGAAGGCAGTTCACCACCACCTTCTCAAGGGGCAACTAGAGACAGGCAATAAATCCTGGTCAGCCAGTGATGCTCACATCCCATGAATGAACGATAAAAAGAAATGAGGGAACAGGTGCTGACAGCAGAGGTAGTAGGAACTGCAGATGCTGGAGAATCCGAGACAACAAGGTGTAGAGCTGGATGAACACAGCAGGCCAAGCAGCATCATAGGAGCAGAAAGGCTGACGTTTCGGGCCTAGACCCTTCATCAGAAAAGGGGGAGGGGAAGGGCGTTCTGAAATAAATAGGGAGAGAGTGGGAGGCGGATAGAAGATGGATAGAGGAGAAGATAGGTGGAGAGGAAACAAACAGGTTGAAGAGGTGGGGATGGAGCCAGTAAAGGTGAGTGTAGGTGGGGGGTTAGGGAGGGGATAGGACAGTCCAGGGAGGACGGACAGGTCAAGGGGGCGGGATGAGGTTAGTCGGTAGGAGATGGGGGTGCGGCATGAGGTGGGAGGAGGGGATAGGTGGGAGGAAGAACAGGTTAGGGAGGCAGGGACGAGCTGGCCTGGTTTTGGGATGCGGTAGGGGGAGGGGAGATTTTGAAACTTGTGAAATCCACATTGATACCGTTGGGCTGCAGGGTTCCCAAGCGGAATATGAGTTGCTGTTCCTGCAACCTTCGGGTGGCATCGTTTTGGCACTGCAGGAGGCCCAGGATGGACATGTCGTCTGAGGAATGGGAGGGGGAGTTGAAATGGTTCGCGACTGGGAGGTGCAGTTGTTTATTGAGAACCGAGCGTAGGTGTTCTGCAAAGCGGTCCCCAAGCCTCCGCTTGGTTTCCCCAATGTAGAGGAAGCCACTTCAAAATCTCCCCTCCCCCTACCGCATCCCAAAACCAGTCCAGCTCGTCCCCGCCTCCCTAACCTGTTCTTCCCCCCACCTATCCCCTCCTCCCACCTCCAGCTGCACCCCCATCTCCTACGGACTAACCTCATCCCGCCCCCTTGACCTGCCCATCCTCCCTGGACTGACCTATCCCCTCCCTAACTCCCCACCTACACTCACCTTTACTGGCTCCATCCCTGCCTCTTCAACCTGTTTGTTTCCTCTCCACCTATCCTCTCCTCTATCCATCTTCTATCTGCCTCCCACTCTCCCCCTATTTATTTCAGAACCCCCTTCCCCTCCCCCTTTTCTGATGAAGGGTCTAGGCCCGAAACGTCAGCCTTTCTGCTCCTATGATGCTGCTTGGCCTGCTGTGTTCATCCAGCCCTGCACCAAGGTGCTGACTGCAGTCGGTTGGAGTGGCAGGTGGGGGGTCGGGATGGGGGGAGCGGGGTTAATGACCATTGACAGAAATCAAGATAAACTACGACAACAATCAGAATTAGAAGTCTTTTAACATCTAACAATAGTATAAAGATTATGTTAAGCCTTGCTCAGTGGGATGTTGTGTCCCATTCCGTAATTTAGAAACGGTGTCACGACGTTGGAGAGAGTGCAGAGTGGATTTGCCAACATGGAACCATGGATGACAGATTCCAGTTAGGCAGACGGACTCGTCAAGCCAGGACTGTCTTTTTTTAAGGCCAACAGAGTTTTGGGAAATATTAAAGAGGTTCAAAATTATGAGGGGGTTTGTGACAGGATACACAGAGAGAGAGAAATCATTTCCGTTTGCAGTAAGAGGACATTGACTCAAGGTTTCTGGAAAAAACCAGACAGAGGGGACATTACTAAAATATTGAGTTTTATATTCTGCAAAGAATTGCTGAGGAAGACTACAGATGCAGGAGAAATTTTCCAGAGGCAACGTGATATATTCTTGACGGTAGAAAATCTAAAGACGATCGGAAAGAGCCAAGATGTGGGATTAATTGAATAAGTCTTTGTAAGGAGCTAGCCAAGGTACTGAATGGCCTCCTTCTGTTCTGTATCATAAGCAGAGCTCTAACATCACTCTATAGGGAGGTTGACAAGAGTTGGGGAAAGGGGCCTATAATACCAAACAAGAGGTGGGGCCTTCATGCCATAAATACATTACTCACAAGTAGAGAACATTAGCTGCTCTACACAAAAGAAAATCTTGTACTGTTGAATTATTCACGGAAATCATTCATTATTCAACAGCTAATTAATATTGCAGTGCAGTAGGTGATTCTAACCCAGTAAATTTGGGGCAGGCATCAAACTGCCATTTCCAGATGTGCAACAGTAATAATATCCTGTCGGATAGGAAGGCAGCAGAAACCTCCCGATTATTTTGTTCAGATGAGCAGAGATTGACTTTAATTCAAAGCTTTTGTTACAGCCAAAATGAATGACAACTCTGACTGTGTCACTGGTTACATGTAGTACAAGGATCAGAAATGGCCCATTACAGGGCGTTTGGCACTAATAATTTGTAAAATAAAGGAAATTGCACTGTAAAAGTCTTGCACTGTTTCTTTACTTTGCAACTTGTTCCTCGATTTCTTGAGACTTTGAGCTCTTCTGGGTTAGAGAAAAGATGAAAGAAAGATTAGCTGTAGAGGCCAAGTAACTGGGTGTATTTAAGACAGAGTTAAATAGGTTCTTGATTAATGACAGGATCAAGGGTTACAGGGAGAAGGCAGGAGAATGGGGTTGAGAAATATATCAGCCATGATCGAATGGCCTAATTCTGTTCGTATATCTTACGGTCCTCTGGTCCATTTCGACAGTGCCCTTCTCACAACCTCAGGCTGTGCTAAAACACTTCACAGCCACTAGCTGTAACATGAAGAGTAGTTCCTCTTGTGCGAAGTTGCACACAGCAACTTCCTGGGAACAGCGACATGATAATAACAGGTAGTCAGTTTATAAGGATGTTATTTGAAAGACTTGTGTAAAAAGCAATTTTTGCCAACAAGTTTTTGGCAAAATATTAAGAACTTAAGAACTAGCAGCAGGAAAAGTAGGTAGTTCAGCCCTCGAGCCTGCTCTGTCATTTAATATGACCATGGCTGATCTCACTTCAGCCTCAAGAACAAAAGAACAGAAGAAATAGGAGCAGGAGTAGGCCATTTTAATTTCACTTTCCTACTAGCCCCCCATATAACTCTTTATCCCATTGGTAATTAAAAATCTGTCTATCTCCTCCTTAAATCTACTCGGTCTCCTGGCATCCACCGTGCTCTGGGGGAGTGAATTTCACAGATTCACAACGTTTTGAGAGAAGTAATTCCACCTCACAAAAACCGAAAGAACTGCAGATGCTGTAAATCAGGA
>NC_063338.1:91577924-91592293 GCF_021869965.1 Rhincodon typus | reverse complement strand
TCTGAAACGTCGGCTTTCCTGCTCCTCTGATGCTGCCTGGCCTGCTGTGTTCCTCCTGCTCCACACTGTGTTACCATGGTACAGGGAGCTAGTCGAAGAGGATGCATGGGAGGAAAGAGAAATGTAGCTGTAATTGGGGATAGTATAGTCTGGGGAATAAGTACTGTTCTCTGCGGCCAGGATCGAAAGTCCCAAAGGCTGTGTTGCCTGCCTGATGCTTGGTTCAGGATATCCCAGCTAGACTGCAAAAGGACTTGGAGTGGGAGGGGAAAGACTCAGTTGTTGTGTGCCAGGTAAGTACCAACTTATAAGTCAAAAGGGGAAAGAGGTTCTGCTGAGGGAATATGAGCAGCTGGGGCCAAATTATAAGCAGAACCAAAAAAAGTAACAATCTCTGAATGACTACCTGAGCCATGAGCAAATTGGCAGAGGATCAACAAGATTAAATTGGTAAACAGTTGGCTCAAAGATTAATACAGAAGAAGCGGTTCGAATTCGTGGGACGTTGGCACCAGGACTGAGGAAGGTGGGAGCTGCTCCAATGGCACAGGCTCCACCTGAATCAAAGTCCTGGAGAAACACATAATTCGGGGCTTCAAACTAAATAGTTGGTGGTTTCAGTTGCATGGAAAATTCGGGTAAAAGTTAAATGGGGGAACAGGTTCAGCAGAAGAGAAGATTTCCAAAACAAGTTGTAAGACAGAGAGTGTGGAAAGGGTCCAGAATCTAACTTCAGGCACAGCAGATAAGGGGACAACTATGAGAAGAGGGGTCAGTGAATACAGGACTGAGCCTGTTGTACTTAAATACACGCAGTATATGGAACAAGGTAAACGAGCTTGTAGCGTGGAGTGAATGAGAATTAGGACTGGAATTAGAATTAGTCTTTATTGTCACATATACTCAATGAGTATAGTGAAAAGTTTATACATCGCCACTTACAGTGCCATCTTAGGTACAAAGGTATCTAGGTACAGCTTCTTTAGTTACAAGAGCTTAGAAAATAGGGAAATAAGATGTCCAGTGTTGCAGAAGTAAAAGTTCAGAACAACGGTCTTCCAACCCAGACCATGCTGGCACCGAGCTTCCAGTCCACACTGGGCCCTGGCACCGCACTGTGCCAGGCTTCACCTTGAAGATCGTGAGGCTGGGAGATTGTTTCAGACCGCCATGCCAGGCCGAGGGTGCCACGCTGGGAGGCCGTTACAATAGGTGGGTGGGCGCTACACCAGGCTGGTAGGTCTTCATGCCACACCAAGGGAGCTGCTACAGTAGGTGGGTGGGTGCTACGCCAGGCCAGTACATCTCCATGCCACGCCAGGGGAGCTGCTACAGGAAGCCAGCGCGCCAGGTCAGGAGTTCGGGAATTTGGCAGGTACGATGTTGTGGTATCACTGAGATGTGGCTGCAAGAGGGTCAGGGCTGGGAACTAAATATCGAAGGTTACACGTCTTATCGAAAAGGCAGGCAGATGGGCCGGGGGGGGGGGGGCGGGGAGGGGGGGGGGGGGGGTGCAGGGTTGCCTTCTTAGTAAGAAACGAAATTAAACTCGATAGCAGAAAGTGATATAGGGTTGAAAGGTGTGGAATTTGTGTAGGTAGAGTTGAGGAACTGCAAAAGGTAAAAGACACTGATGGGAGTTGTGTCCTAACAAAAGTCAGGATGCAGGGGAGAAAATGACTTCGGAAATAGAAAGGCAGATAAGAAATGTACATTGCAATAATCATGGGGGACTTCAATTTGGAAGTAGACTGGGAAATATCAGGTTAGTAATGGATCTCAAGAAAAAGAAATTTGTGGAATGTCTATGAGATAGTTTTTTTGGAGCAGCTTGTGATAGAGCCCATTGGGGAACAGGCAGTTCTGGATTTGGTGATGTGCAATGAGGCAGACTTGATTAGGGAGCTTAAGATGAAGGAACCTCTAGGGGACAGTGATCATATCTAGGGGACGGTGACCATAATATCTTAGAATTCACCCTGCAGCTTGAGAGGGAGAAGCTGTAATCAGATGTAACAGTGTTACAAATGAGTAAAGGTGACTACAAAGACATGAGGGAGGAGCTGGCCAGAGTTGATTGGAAGGGGAGCCTAGCAGGGAAGATGGTGGAGTAGCAATGGCAGGAGTTTCTGAGGGTAATTCAGGAGGCACAGCAGAAATTCATCCCAAGGAAGAAGAAACATACTAAGGGGAGGACTAACTAGGGCTGACTAGAGAAGTCAGGGACTGCATAAAAGCAAAAGAAAAAGCCTACAGTGTAGTGAAGATTAGTGGGAAGCCAGAGGATTGGGAAGCCTTTAAAAACCAGCAGAGGACAAGTAAAAAAAAATAAGGAGGGAGAAGATGAAATATGAAGTAAGTGAGCTAGTAATATAAAAGAAGACTGCAAGTGTTTTTTTCTAGGTATCTAAAAGGTAAACAAGGACAAGATTGGACATTAGACGGCTGGAAAACAAGGCTGGAGAAGTAGTAATGGGGAGCAAAGAAATGGTGGAGGAACTGAATAGCATCAATTTTCAGCGTGGAGGACACCAGTAGCATCCCAGAACTTTAGGAGAGTCAGGAGACAGAAGTGAGCGTAGTGGCCATCAGTAAGGAGAAAGCACAAGGGAAAATGAAAGGCCTGAAATGGATAAATCACCCAGATTTCTGAAGGATATAGCTGAGGGGATTGTAGAGGCATTGGTGGTGATCTTCCAGGAAACAATGGAGTCAGGGAAGGTCTCAGTGGACTGGAAAATGTTAATGTAACACCCCTGTTTAAGAAGGGAGGGAAGCAGAAGACAGGTAACTCTAGGTCAGTTAGCCTGATCTTGGTTGTTGATACGATTTTTCATTTCAGTATGAAGGATGAGATTGCGGAGTACTCGGAAGAGCATGATAAAATAGGGCTCAGTCAGCATGGCTTTGTCAAATTGGGGATGGGGGAGGGGTTATGCCTGATAAATCTGTTAGAATTCTTTGAGGAGGTACTGAACAAGTTAGACAAAGGTGAGCCAACAGACGTGATTTATTTGGATTTTCCGAAGGCCTTTGACAATGTGCTGTGGAGAAGCCTGATAAATAAGGTAAGTGCCCATGGTGTTACAGACAAGGTACTGGCATGGATAGAGGATTGGCTGACTGGCAAAGGGCAGAGAGTGGGGATAAAGGGGTATTTTTCAGGATGGCAGGCGGTGACTAGTGGTGTTCTGCAGGGGTCTATGTTGGGACCACAACTATTCACGTTATACATTAATGATCTGAACAAAGGAATGAAGGGCATTGTTGATACGTTTGTGGATGACACAAAGATAGGTAGTGGGGTAAGAACTGTTGAGGAAGCAGGGAGGCTACAGAAGGACTTGAACAGGCTAGGAGAAGTGACAGATGGAACACAATGTGGGAACGTGTGAGGTTATGCACTTTACAGGTTATGGGCAAAAGGATGGAGAATGGGGTTGAAAAGCAAATCAGCCATGATCGAATGGCAGAACAGACTCGAAGGGCTGACTGACCTAATTATGCTCCTGTATCTTATGGTCTTAGGTCTTCTGTTCTTGGTAGAAGGAATACAGGTGTAGATTATTATTCAAATGGGGAAAGGCTTTGGAAATCTGAAATGCAAAGCGATTTGGGAGACCCAGTTCAGGATTCTCTTAAGGTTAACATGCAGGTTCAGTTGGCAGTTGGGAAGGCAAATGCAAGGTTAGTATTCATTTCAAGAGGGTTAGAATGCAAGAGCAGAGATGTAGTGCTGAGGCTGTTTAAGGCTGTGGTCAGACCACATTTGGAATATTGTGAGCAGTTTACAGCCCTGTACCTAAGGGTGAATCTGCTGGTGTTGGGCGGTGTCCAGAAAAGGTTTACAAGAATGTTCCTGAGGATGCAGGGCTTGTCGTATGAGGAGCAGTTGAGGACACTGGGTCTGTATTCGATGGAGTGTAGAAGGATGAGGAGGGATCTGATTGAAACTTACGGAATACTGGGAGGCCTGGATAGAATGAAAGTGGAGAATTCCCTAAGGCTGAGGAAAGGCTGAGGGTTTTGAGGCTGTTTTCGTTAGAGAGAAGGTTAAGAGGTGACTTGATAGAGACATACAAGATGATCAGAGGATTAGATAGGGTGGACAGTGGGAGCCTTTTTCCTCGGATGGTGATGGCTAGCACGAGGGGACATAGCTTTAAATTGAGGGGTGATAGATATAGGACAGATGTCAGAGGTAGGTTCTTTACTCAGAGAGTAGTAAGGGCGTGGAATGCCCTGCCTACAAAAATAGTAGACTCGCCCACTTTAAGGGCATTTAAATGGTCATTGGATAAACATATGGATGATAATGGAATAGTTTATGTTAGATGGGCTTCAGATTGGTTTCACAGGTCGGCGCAACATCGAGGGCCGAAGGGCCTGTACTGCGCTGTAATGTTCTATGTTCTATGTTCTATGTTCTAAGATGGGGAATTTCAAGACTAGAAGGCACATATGCAAGGTGAGAGGAGAGAGATTTAAAAAAGACATGAGGCAATTTTTTTACACAGAGGGTGGTTTGTGTGTGGAATGAACTTCATGAGGAAGTGGTGGATGTGGGCACAATTACAACATTTAAAAGGTATTTGGATAAGTACACGAATAGGAAAGGTTTGGAAGGCTATAGGCCAGGAGCAGGCAGGTGGGATTAGTTTAGTTTGAGATCATGTTCGGCATGCACTAGTTGGACCGAAAGGTCTGTTTACGTACTGTATGACTCTATGACCCTATGACTCTATAAAATGTTTCCATTAGTAGGAGAGACTAGGACACAGGGGAACAGCCTCAGGGTGGAGGGACAACTGTTTAGAACTGAGATGAGGAGGAATTTCTTCAGCCAAAGGGTGGTGAATCTGTGGAACTCATTCCTGCAGAAGGCTATGGAGGCCAAGTCATTGAGTGTATTTAAGGAAGAGATAGATAGGCTCTTGATTGGTAAAGGGATCAATAGTTACAGGGAGAAGGCAGGAGAATGATTGAGAAGCATATCAGCCATGATCATATGGTGGGGCAGACTTGATGGGCCTAATTGTGCTCCTATATCTTCTGGTCTTATGATTTGTTTGAGGAATTGTTTCAGGAACTGTTTGAGGAAATATTTGTGACACTGTTGCTCACATAACTGCTAAAATATCCATCCTGCATTTGTATAGCATCTTTCACAACTCAGAATAGCCAAAGCACTTCATAACCATCTGAAATATATCATTTCAGTAAAGGGCACAAAAGAGACCGTGTTTTGCACAGAGAGGATCCCACCAAACAGTGCTTAAGATATGTAACACATTATTTAAATTGCTGGTGTTTGTTGAGGGATTTGTGTTGGCAGGAGATCTCCCTTTCTACTGCTTAAACATTGAACAGTTTGAATTCTTTGCCCACCTTCCTCTTACATCTTGTCTCCTTCGATCTGTTTTTGCTGTCTGATAAGTGCAAATTCAGATCATTTGCATTGGGATTCATGAGCCAAGTCCTCGATGTAAATTAGAAACTGTCAAACTCCCAACATCATTCCCCGCCCAGTACCTCCCCATTCCATGATTGTTCCCTTGCCCAGCGTTTATTGTACATCACCAGATATCATACAGTCGTAGAGCTGTACAGCACGGAAACAGACTCTTCACTCCAACTCTCTAAGCCAACCAGATATCCTAAATAAATATAGTCCCATTTGCCAGCATTTGGCCTATATCCCCTCTAATCCCTTCCTATTCATGTACCCATCCAGATGCCTTTTAAATGCTGTAATTGTACCAGCCTCCACCACTTCCTCTGGCAGCTCATTCCATACATACACTACCTTCCATGTGAAAAAAAGTTGCCCCTTAGGTCCCTTCTGAATTTTTCCTCTCTCACCTCAAACCTATGCCCTCTAATTTTGGACTCCCCCACCCTGGGAAAAAGACCTTGGGCTGTTCCCCTTATCCATGCCCCTCATTATTTTATAAACCTCTATAAGGTCACCCCTCAGCCTCCGATGCTTCAGGGAAAATAGCCCCAGTCTATTCGGCCTCTCCCGGTAGCTCAAACCCTCCAACCTGGGCAATATGCTTGTAAATCTTTTATGTTCTTTTATGTAAATCTTCTTATCCTTGGGAAGATCGATAACAACCTTCCTCAGCCACTGCTGGTTTTGAGGTGAGTACCCATTAGAAAGGTAGTATCAAACACATTGTTATTTGTCTGGATTCACATTTAGTCCTTCCCTTGATTTCCTGACTGTTTCTAAGTTTCACTTGGTGATCGTCAGTGCTGGACTATAACGTATTTTTCTACAAGGCAAAGCAACTCGCTGTCTGTTTTGACAATGGGCTAGATTATTTTGGGACAATATTTTTGACTTGTATTTGTCCTATAGAGGTTGGACAGACTGCGATTGTTTTCCTTAGAGCAGAGGAGACTGAGAAGGGACATGAATGAGATGACAAGGTAGACAGGAAGGAACTTTTCCCCTTGATGGAGTGACCAGGAGGCAGAGATTTAAGGTAAGGGGCAGGAGGTTTAGAGGGGATGTGAGGAAAAATGTTTTCACCCAGACGGTAGCGGGAATCTGGAACTCATTGCCTGTAAGGGTGATTAGAGGCACGAACCCTCAGAACATTTAAGATGTATTTAGATGCACATTTGTGTTGCCAAAGCATACGAGGCTATGGGCCAAGTGCTGGAAAATGGGTTTGGAATAGTTAAGTGGTTGTTTTTTGATCGACACAGACTCTGTGGGCCAGAGGGCCTTTTTCAGAATTTTATTTTGTTTAGAAAAACCTACATTCGGCCCATCGAGTCCACACCAACCCTCTGAAGAGCATCCCACCCAGACCCACCCCACGACCCTATCCCTGTAATCTGCATATCCCTGGACACTATGGGGCAATTTGGCACAGCCAATCCACCTCACCTGCACATCTTTGGGCTGTGGCAGGAAACCAGAGCACCCGGTGGAAACCCATGCAGACACAGGGAGAATGTGAAATATCCACACAGAGTCACCCAAGAGTGGAATCAGCCCGGGCCCCTTGCGCTGTGAGGCAATAGTGCTAACCACTGTGCCACTGGTGATTCAAAAGAAAAACGGGAATTGCTGGAGAATCTCAGCAGGTCCAGTCGCATGTGTGGAGAGAGAAAACAGAGTTAACATTTTGGGTCCAGTGACCCTTCTTCTGGGGTTGGAGTATCACTGATCACTGGAGAGTAGAGTTCTCAATGATTTGGATATTTTTAGATTTTTTGGTTTTAGATTTCATCATCACAGAAGTACAGGAGTACAGTGAAAAGTAGATAATGTCGCTATACATGGCGCCATCTTAGGTACAAAGGTACCTAGGATTAAAAAAAAGCTTATGCCCAAAGTAGTAAGAGAAACAAGAGTTAAAAAAGTTAAGCATTACTTCATAGAACAGTAGAAAGTTAAAGAACTAGGAAATAGTTTACATTAAAGTCTTTTAGTAGTTTAAACTAGGAAAATGAAGGAATAAGTTAAAAGTTCAGCAGTCTTTGAGTCCTCTGCTTATCTCACTCTGCTGTCTGTTCCTGGCACTGCCGCCACAGATATCATTACTGCTGCTGGAACTGCCACCTCTCTGCCCCAGTGCCTCGGGAACATGCCCGGGCAGGATTCACTCGCACTTCACACCACCACGAGACCAGGTGAGACCCACCACAAGCTACTGAGAGATCAGGCCAAGACCCACTATGAGATACTGAGAGACCAGGCCAAGACCCACTATGAGATACTGAGAGACCAGGCTGGGACCCACCATGAGCTACTGAGAGACCAGGCTGGGACCCACCACGAGCTGCCGAGAGACCAGGCTGGGACCCACCACAAGCTGCTGAGGGACCAGGCCAAGACCCACTATGAGATACTGAGACACCAGGCTGAGACCCACTATGAGATACTGAGACACCAGGCTGGGACCCACCATGAGCTGCCGAGAGACCAGGCTGGGACTCACCACGAGCCACCGAGAGACCAGGCCGAGACCCGCCACGAGCCACCAAGAGACCAGGCCAAGACCCATCAAGAGACCAGGCTGAGGCCCGCCACAAGCTGCTGAGAGACCAGGGCAGGACCCGCCGCAACCAGACTAGGTCGAGACCTACCACGACAGAGGTGAAAATCAAGAGGGGTTAATCACCGAAGGGGGGATAGGTGGGAAGGAGAGAAAAAAAGGGAAGAAAAAGAGCAGGAAATGAGAAATAACAGAAGGAGAGGAGCTCTGGTTGGAGCGTCCTACTCCGCCATCATCTTGAGCAGGCTTGGTGTGTCTGGACGTTATGTACTGTCACACAGGCTGCACTGGGCAAGGTGAAACGGAATAAAACTTCAGGCCTTGAGTGATCATCTGAAACAAAGGCACTGGTATCCAATGACATTGTACACCTCTGCATTCCGTGACAGTCAATGTCACATTATAGCAACATTGCCCACTGTTGTCAATCTTCTTTACAACATCAGGGCAAAGTCACAGTGTTGAACTAGCTGCAGATTATGACAAAAGGACACCTATAAAAGCAGCACTCTGGGCTTGTCATAACAAGCAGAGAGGGAGTATCAGAGATGGTGGGTGCACAGGGGGAGCTGGTGCGAAATACGAGAAATGTCAGCCAGAGCTCTGTTTGTGCGATTAAACTCGCCAATGTACAGAACACTAATCCATTCAATACTTCCAACCATTTCATATCTCGCAAATAAAGCACCACCTGCTCAGTTAATGTTCGGCAGCTTGGTGACTGCATAGATATTTGTAAAATGACACCTTCACCTCAGCGACCAGGGCAGTCACAGTCGGAGAAGAAAAATGTTATTCAAATCGGAGCACATTCTCGACAGATTGAAAATTAACAAGAAATAATTGACAATTACGTTTCTGTTCAGGGGATGTTGTCTCCTTGCCGACTGTTTTAAAAAAAATGCCTCTCAACGTTTTGCTTAACCATAATTGCACTTCAATAGCATCTTTAATGTAGTAAGATGTTCTGAGATACTTAAGAGCAATTCAGTCAAACACTCGATACTCGATCACATGAGGAGGAAGGGTCACCGGACTCGAAACATTAACTCTGATTATTTTTCTTCACAGATGCTGCCAGACCTGTTGAGCTTTTCCAGCAACTTCTGTTTTTGTAAGGAGATATTAGGATAGGTGACGAAATGCTTGGACCGAAAGGTAAATTTTCAGACGTTTTTTTTTCTGTTCATTCTGTGGATGTGGAAGTTCCTGGCTTGCTCAACATGTATCGCCCTTTCTGAGTTGCCATTGAGAAGTTAGTGTTGGCTGCCTTCTTGAACCACTGCAGTCCATGTGCTTTAAGGGGCCATCTCATTGTCTTTAGTGAATTTCTGCAGTGCATCTTGTACATGCTGCCGCTACCGAGCATAGGTGATGGAGTGAACGTTTGCACGTATTGAAGGGGCCATCTCCCAACATCGAATCCCAGCTGAGGGCATTGTGACTAAGTTTGCGGATGACACAAACATCAGTGGAGGGACAGGTCATGTTGAGAAAGGAAGGAGGCTGCAGAAGAACTTGGAAAGGCTAGGAGAGTGGGCAAGCAAGTGACAGGCGCTGTATAATGTGGGAAAGTGCGACGTTAGGCTTTTGGTAAGAAGAATAGAGGCATACACTATTTTCTAAACAGGGAAAGGCTTCAGAAATCTGAAGCACAAAGGGACTTGTGAGTCCTAGTTTAGGATTCTCTTAAGGTTAACATACGGGTTCAGTTAGCGGTTAGGAATGCAAAGTTAGAATCCATTTCGAGGGCCAGAGATGTACTGCTGAGGCTGTGTAAAGCTCTGGTCAGACTGCATTTGGAATATTCTGAGCAGTTTTGAGCCCTGTATCTGAGGAAAGATATATTGGCATTGGAGGAAGTCCAGAGGAAGTTCACAAGGATGATCCCAGCGACGAAGGGCTTGTCACATGAGGAGTGGTTGAAGACTCTGGGTCTGTATTCAGAGTTTAGAAGAATAAGATGGGATTGAAACATACAGAATACTGAGAGGCCTGGATAGAATGGACATGATGTTTCCACCAGTAGGAGAGACTAGGACCCAAGGGCACAGCCTCAGAGTGAAGGGATGCCCCTTTAGAACTGAGATGAGGGGGAATTTCTTCAGCCAGAGCGTGGTGAATCTGTGGAACTCATTCCTGCAGAGTGCTGTGGAGGCCAAGTCACTGTGTGTATTTAAGCAGAGATATATACATTCTTGATTGGTAAGGGGATCAAAGGATACGGGGAGAAGGCAGGAGAATGGAGTTGCGAAACATAACAGCCATGATTGAATGGTAGAGCAGACTTGATAGGCTGAATGGCCTTATTATGCTCCTATATGTTTTGGTCTTGTGGGAAGCACTTATAGAAGGTTCAGTCTCACAGTGGGAATGGGAATCAGTCAGATCCATGAGGTTTGCTCAGTTGCAATATGGGTAGCATAGGGATGTAGAAACCAGGAGGAGGCCATTCTGCCCATCCCTGTTCTCCAGACTAGAATTACTGATCACTGGACTGGTAATCCAGTGACAGTGCAGATACAGCAACATATTTCCTAGTGAAGATGGTAAGAGGCTTGGAGGAGAACTCGAAGGTGATAGATCTGCTGCCTTTGTCCTTCCAGATGAAAGTGATCATGGGTTTGGAAGGTGTTATTTAAAACACCTTGGAGAACTTCTACAGTGTGTCTTTAAGATAGTACACACTGCTGATACTGAACATCAGTGGTGGAGGGAGTGGATGCTTACGAATGTGAATCCTCCCTTGTGAGAGAGAGAGCTAGAAAGAGAGAGGGAATCCAGAATTTACATAAAAGCACGGACACACAAGGTAGGGCAAGGTCAGTGGGGGTTGCACAAAAGACTGAAGTTGGAAGAATGCAGAGAAGTTAGAAATGTTGTTGGGATGGAGACAGTTACAGCAATATGGAGAGGTTGGCAAGATCATGAAGGGATTTGCAAACACTGGCGAAATTTTTAAAATTGAGGCAACGCAAGACTGAAAACCAATGTAGACCTTAGAGTGCGGGTTCATAGTTCCTTGAAAGTGGAGTCGCAGGTAGATAGGATAGTGAAGAAGGCATTCGGTACTGTTACCTTTACTGGTCAGTGCATTGAGCATAGACGTTGGGAGGTCGTGTTGCAGCTGTACAGGACACTGGTTAGACCTTAGACATTGGTGGGAACACTGTGTACAATTCTGGTCTCCCTGCTATAGGAAGGATTTTGTGAAACTTGAAAGGGTTCAGAAAAGATTTACACAAATTTTGCCAGGGTTGGAGGATTTGAGCCATAGCTAGAGGCTGAATAGGCTGGGGCTATTTTCCCTGGAGTGTCGGAGTTTGAGGATGACCTTATATGGGGTTTATAAAATCATGAGGGGCGTGGTTAGGGTGAATAGACAAGTCTTTTCCCCGGGGTGGGAGAGTCCAAATCTAGAGGGTATAGGTTTAAGATGAAGGGGAAAGATATAAAAGAGACCTAAGGGACAACTTTTTCACGCAGAGGGTGATGCGGGTATGGAATGAGCTGCCAGAGGAAATGGTAGAGGTTGGTACAATTACAGCATTTAAATTCATCTGGATGGGTATATAAGTAAGAAATGTTTAAAAGAACATGGGCCAAATGCTGGCAAATGGGACTAGATTAATTTAAGATATCTGGTCAGAGTTGGATCAAAGGGTCTGTTTCCATGCTGTACATCTCTATGACTCTATGTAGGTTGTGAGCATAGTGAATGACAGAAACAGGAGTGAGTGTGTGAGGAGTAGCATGGACAATAGAGTTTTGGATGAGTTCACATTTGTTGAGGCCACTGCTGGCTTGTTAGCTGGTTAGACGGATGGCTTGCGACGCGAAGTCACACCAACATTTTGGGTTCAATTCCTGCACCGAATGAGGTTATTTTGAAGAACTCTCCTTCTCAACCTCTCCCCTTCACCTGACCCTCAGGTTAAACCACCACCAGTCATCTCTCCATGATGAGAGAGTAGCCCTATGGTCAGGGAAGACAATAGTGACTTCATCTTTACAAGGCGAGAAAGCACTGGAAGAGTTGAGTAGAGAGGAAATAAAAGCTTGGATGCATTTCGCCTCAAGTGACATTATTAGGGGAAAAGAAAGGGTCTCATAATAAGGCAGAAAGAACGGAGGAGATCTATGGACCAATAAAAATCAATATCCCACCACAAAATTTCTAAACTATAGCAGCAGTTCAAGGAAAAGGCATGCTGCTATGTAAACAGGATAGCTGAGGTTCAGTTCTGAGAGTCAATGCCATGATGACCACGGTCAATTGTTGTAAAAAAAAATCCCATCAGGCTCACTGACATCCTTCAGGAAGGAAATCTGCCATCCTTATCCCCGCAACAGGGGAGGCAATGGCCTAGTGGTATTATCGCTGGACTGTTAATCCAGAGACCCAGGTAATGTTCTGGGGACCTGGGTTCGAATCCTGCCGCAGCAGATGGTGGAATTTGAATTCAATAAAAATATCTGGAATTAAGAGTCAAATGATGACTGTGAATCCATTGCTGATTGTCAGGAAAAAAAAACCCATCTGGTTCACTAATTCCCTTTAGGGAAGGGAACTGCCTTCCTTACCTGGTCTGGCCTACATGTGACTCTAGACCCACAGCAATGTGGTTGACTCTGAACTGCCCTCTGGGCAATTAGGGATGGGCAATTAATGACCCTCAGGTTAATAAATGACGCTAGCCAGCGATGCCCTCTCCCATGAATGAATGAATAAAGGAAAAAAAAAATCATGAATAAAACCAAGAACTGTGGGTGCTGGAGATCAGAAACAAAACAGAAGTTGCATCCCTGGAGAGAAAATAGTCAATGTTTCAAGTCTGGTAACTCTTCAACAGTTAACTCTGCTTTCTCTCCACAGATGCTGTCAAATCTGCTATCCTTACCTGATCTGGCCTACGTGTAGCTCCTTTGCAATATGATTGACTCTAAACTGCCCTCTGGGCATTGAGAGATGGGCAAGAAATGTTGGTCAAGCCAGTGATGTCTACATCCCATGACTAAATTAAAAAAAAACACCACTTGGGAGGTTGTAAGTGCCTAGCAATCTCCCCTTTGGCCCAAGATCAAACTTCAGGCCAAAAATGCTGGGATCGAATATTGCCCACACCCACTGCCCTGATCACACTCAGGGCAGTGAATCATTAGCATTCAACACACTCTGTGTGGCGTTTGGAGGGACAAGCTGTAACTAGTGGCAACCCTCTTATGGCAGGCACAATTAGGCGTGGCACAGTGGCTCGGTGGTTAGCACTGCTGCCTCACAGCACCAGGAACCAGGGTTTGATTCCACTGTTGGTCTGTGTGGAGTTTGCACATTCTCCCCGTGTCTGCGTGGGTTTCCTTCGGGTGCTCCATTTTCCTCCACAGTCCAAAAATGCGCAGGCTAGGTGGATTGGCCATGCTAAATTACCCATAGTGTTCAGGGATGTGTAGATTAGGGGGATGCGTCTGGGTGGGATGTTCTGAGGGTCGGTGTGGACTTGTTAGGCCGAAAGGCCTGTCTCCACACTGTAGGGATTCTATGAGCTATTGCCCAGGACATATCCCATCCTCTGGGCAGCCATGTCACAGAAAGTGTGATCATTTTCCACCTGAGGGAGTGAAGTTATACGAACTTACGAACAAGGAGCCAGAGTAGGCCCTCTGCCATTTGATATGTTCACAGCTAATCTGGTTTTAACCTGTAATTATGATGCTGCTCTTAAGAAAAAGAAGTAAATTGCACTTGTAAAATACCTTAAGTGATGGCAAGAGATCAGACAGCTCTTGGTTAACAGTTGATAACTGAGAAATGAAACATGCTGTGGGAGATTTTCGCCTCACACTAATCAGGACAGAATCACAAGAATACCAAATCTCAAAGGGAACAATAGTTTATACTGCATGAGAAAAACGTGCTGATTAAATGGCAAGTAGACTCTGATTAGCAGTGATTTTGCCATGAAGAATGCACATACATATTTTTATAATTCTTTCACGGGAGCTGGCTAGGCTACCATTTATTGCCCATGCCTCCATAAGGTTCGAGTCAACCAGATCGCTGTGGGTCTGGAATCACCTGTAGGACAGACCAGATAGGAACAAAAGATTTTCTTCCCTGAAGAGCTCAGAGCTGGACAATCAGCAGCAGTGACATGGCTAGTGTTTTAATTCCAGAATTGTAGTGAATTCAAATTTCACCATCGTCTCTATGATGGGATTCAAACCTATACCCCATTAGCCTAGGGTTACTAATCCAGCGACTTTCACCACTACCCCACTTAAATGTGAGAGAAGCTAAATACATTCACAAGAAACATCCTGTCCTTTGCAAACATAAAGAACATGTTCACATAT
>NC_063338.1:91572115-91577424 GCF_021869965.1 Rhincodon typus | reverse complement strand
CCATTTAAGTATGAGGTGAGGAAAACTTGTTTTCTCTGAGTCATGGGTCAGTGGAACTGTCTTCCCCAGAGAGTGAGGAAGGATGGGGCCATTGATTATTTTTAAGGCAGAGGTGAATAAATGCTTGCTTAACAAGGGAGTGAAAGATTATTGGGATGGACTGGAAAGTGGAGTTGAGGCTACAATCAGATCAGCTACAGTCTTATCAAATGGCAGAATAGACTCAAGAAGCAAAATAGCCTACTTCTGCACCCAATTCATACACACATACGTTTGTTGATGCATGCTTTAAATCATAAAGCTCTCTGGATATAAAAAGGCACTATAAAAATGCAATTTCTTGCATTCTTCTCTGCACCCTGAATGGTAATTCTGCACCGTTTCCATACAATTCCTAATCGCCAACCCCAACCTGAAACCTGGCTGTGTGGCGTGAATGTCCACTGCTCAATGCACTGACCCTGCCCTCTCGCTGGGCACAGCTGCCAAGCACAGTCACGGCATATTGCTAATACCATGCATTGCCACCCCGGGGTTTCCATCAGACTCCAGCGACGTTTCCTCACACTTTCCAGACTTGCTTTAGCTGCCTGTGTCCCCAGAAACAAACAAACGCAGGCAACTGAAAACAAGCCGAGAACCCAGGAGAGCAGCTCTTATGCAGAGTGATGAGGGAAGGGCGAGAGGAACATGCAACTTGCTGGGGAGATGGTGGTGTCATGGCAATGTTACTGAACTAGTTAATCCAATTGGCCTGGGTTACTGTTGTGGGGATTTGGGTTCAAACCCCATCACGGCAGCTGGTGGAATTTAAATTAAAATAATGAGACCAAGTCTTGGTGACATAATTTCTTATAAGCAACATCCATGTGGTTCATGAATGCCCTTCAGGAAAAAGAAATCTGGCCTACATGTAACTCCAGATCCTCAGCAATGTTTGTCACTTATATAAATGATTTGGATGAGAATTTAGGAGGCACGGTTAGTAGGTTTGCAATTGACACCAAAACTGGTGGTATAGTGGACAGTGAAGAAGGTTATCTAAGATTACAAAGAGATCTTGATCAATTGTGTCAATGGGCACAACAGAGCTTAATTTGGATCAATGCAAGGTGTTGCATTTTGGTAAGAGTCAACCACCCTCTGAAATGACCAAACAAGCCTCTCAGTTCAAGGGCAATTAGGGATGGCAACAAATGCTGGATGTGGCAGTGACACCTCCATTCCACAAAAGAATGAAGTCATCATCCTTGAATTTACAGTGCAATGTTAATCCATTAAAGTAACCCATATCATGTCCTTTTCACCCAACACCTCTGTGCTTGCTGGCTGATGCTGGTGTTCAGTCCTACAATGCCTCGAATTTGTGTTTCTCACTGTTGATTTCAAGCACTTTGTGTCTCCTAACTGAGGTAATCACCAGCCCTCTGACCTTTCACTGATCCTCCAAAGCTGTTTCCTTCAGTTTCAAACCAGAAATCACTGGAGTTACTCAGCTGGTCTCTGACAGAGGGTGGTGTTGGAGGGTTGTTGCTCAGATTGGACGCTTGTGACCAGCAGTGTTTCCACAGGGACCGGTACTGGGTCAACTTTTGTTTGTCACTTATATAAATGAGTTGGATGAGAATTTAAGAGGCACGGTTAGTAGATTTGCAGATGACACCAAAACTGGTGGTATAGTGGACAGTGAAGAAGGTTATCTAAGATTACAAAGAGATCTTGATCAATTGCATCAATGGGCACATGGAGCTTAATTTGGATAAATGCAAGGTGTTGCATTTTGGTAATACAAACAAGGACAGGGTAGTGTTGCAGAACAGAGATCCATGGGTTCAAGTACATAATTTGAAATTTCTGTCACAGGTAGACAGGGTGGTTAAGAAGGTGTTTAGCACGCTTGCCTTCATTGCTCAGACCTTTTGAGTATAGGAGTTAGGATGTCATGTTGGGGTTGTACAGGAAGTTGGTGAGGCCTCTTCTGGAGTACTATGTCCAGCTCTGGTCTCCCTGTTATAGGAAGGATACTATTAAATTGGAAAGGGTGCAGAAAAGAATTAATAGGATGTTGCTGGGAATGGGGGGTTTGAGGTGTAACAAATTGCCTGGAAAGGCTGGGACTTTTTTCACTGGAGTGTAGGAGGTTGAGGGGTGACCATATGGATGTTTATAAAATCATGAGGGGCATAGATAAGGTGAATGGCAGGTGTCTTTTCCCTATGGTGGGGGAGTTCAAAACTAGGGGGCATATTTTTAAGGTGAGAGGAGAAAGATTTAAAGAGAACACAAGGGGCAACTTTCTTACACAGAGAGTGGTTCATGAGTGGAATGAACTGCCAGAGAAAGTAGTGGATGTAGGTACAGTTACAACATTTAAAAGACATTTGGGTAAGTACATGAGTAGGAAAGGTTTGAGGGATATGGGCCAGGAGCAGGCTGGTGGGATTAGTTTGTGTTGAGAACATGGTTGGACCGAAGGGTGTGTTTTCGTGCTGTATGACTCTATGACTCAGCTCGTCAGAGTTGGGATCAGGACCCAACTGGGGTAATGAGCTGAAGGGTTGGGGCTGCAAATACTGAGGCAGCAATAGTCACTGTGCACCTCCAGTCCCCCTTGCTCCCATAGGTCATTGCTTCTTTGTTCTCTGCTCTCCCCTACCCACCCCATCTCTCCATTTTCACTAAAGAGTCCTGACATTTTTCAAGCTTTGCACTGGGCTTTCAGTGGGACAATGTTTGGGAAGCACTGCTCCTGTGGAGAGAGAAACTGAGTTAATTATGAAAGCCAATGTCTTTTCATCACTGCACAATTGATAGCTGTGCTTTCATCTGCTGGAAACCTAAACGGGAGGCAATGATATAGTGGTAATGTCACTGGGTTACTACTCCAAAACCAGATGGGGATATGGGTTCAAATCCCACTGTGGCAAAACACAAGTTCAATGGCTAAATCTTGAATTAAAAGCTAGCTAAATAGTGAAGATACAACCACTGTTGTGTGAACCGATCAGGTTCGCTAATGATCTTTGGGGAAGGAAGTTTGCTGTCCTTACTTAGTCTGAGCTACACATAATCCCAGATGTATATTAACATGTTTGTGTCTGGGATGACCTGGTAAATCAATCAGTTCAAGGGACAATAAAAGATGAGCCTGCCAGTGATGCCCACACCCAGTGAAAAAGCAATAGAGCTCCAGTGCCACTTCCACTTCCTACTTTGCAGCATTCTCTAAGATGTCCCACCTGCCTTGATGTTTCCTCGATAACCGATTCTGAGAATTTATTTATTGCTTTTACTGGTCACGACAGAGTAAAAAAAATTGGGAATTTATGATGGAACTCTATTGGGCATTAGTTAGGCCACAGCTGGAGTACTGTGTGTGGTTCTCATCGCCACACTATAGGAAGGAGTTGATTGCACCAGAGAGGGTGCAGAGGAGATTCACCAGGATGTTGCCCAAGCTAGAGTGATTGACCTTTGAAGAGAGACCAGATAGTCTGGGGTTGTTTTCCTTGAAGCAGAGAAGAATGAGGGGTTCTGGTTTGAGGTCTAAAAAGTTAGGAGGAACATGGATAGGGTCAACAGGAGTAAGTTTTCTACTTAATAGAGGGTTCAGTGACAAAGGGGCGGAGACTTAAGGTTAAGGGGCAGTGGCAAGATTCTGGAAAATTGTTCCATATCGTGGGAGCTACCCCTTGACAAAGACATCTCAACGTACTGGGGCTGCCATTGATCAGGAACTAGTCATATGACTAGTAAATGGAATTAGTCATATAAATACTGTGTCACAAGAGCAGGTCAGAGGCAAGGAACTCTGCAGTGTGTAACTCACCTCCTGATTCTCCAAACCCTGTCCACCATTTATAAGGCACAAGTCAGGAGGCACCTATCCAGGCATCCACTTACCTGGATGGGTGCAGCTCCAACAACACTTAATAAGCATGCCACCATCCAGGAAAAAGCAGCCCGCTTGATTGGCACCACATCCACAAGCATTCACTCCCTCCACCACCGATGCTCAGTAGCAGCAGTGTGTACTATCTACAAGATACACTGCAGAAATTCACCATCATAAATCCACAACCACTTCCATGTAGAAGGACAAGGGCAGCAGATCTATGGGAACACCACCACCTTCAAGTTCCCCTCCAAGGCATTCACCATGCTGACTTGGAAATATCTCTCCATTCCTTAAGTGTCACTGGGTCAAAATTCTGGAATCCCCTCCCTAATGGCATTGTGGGTCTACCTACAGCACATGGACTGCAGAGGTTCAAGAAGACAGCTCACCTCCACCTTCTCAAGGGGCAATTAGGGATGGGCAATAAACGCTGGCCCACCCAGCCAAGTCATGTCAGTGAATAAAAGATACAGAGATGATGAAATTCACCATTGTCTCCAATGTTTCAGTTCAACCTTCAACCAACTAAGGAGAAGAGTATTTTAGGTCTGCAAGACCTGGGGCATCAGGACCAATAGTATTAAATGGAAAATGGTAGTATGCACATCTGCTTGAGTTTTGACTGGCTGGTGAGTTCTGTCTCAGAGGCATGGCTTCTTGAAATAATCAGATCTTTGAGAATGAACCTTAAGACCCAGATCCTGTCCCACCAGAGCTATGTATCACAAATTCCAGTGTACAATAATCAGACTCACTCTCCTAAGACTTCAACGGTCCAAAGACAGTTAAGGGCTCCTCAAACAGGTGTCACAAACTCTAAGTAGTGCATTGTTGGTTGTCTCATGTGTACTGGCAAACAGCTGTATGGTGTAAAGCAAGAAACTGGGAACTTTCTGATGTGCTCATATTCTGTAGGAATTTGAGCTCCTCACCAGTCTGGATCCTAATGCAGAGATAGCAGGAACTGCGATGCTGGAGAATCTGAGATAACAAGGTGTAGAGCTGGATGAACACAGCAGGCCAAGCAGCATCAGAGGAGCAGGAGAGTCAATGATAACGTTAATGTGTTGACTCCGGATCCTAATGCAAGTGGATGTGACCACAGGAGAACTCTGATGCCTGAAATCTGACCCAGAGCTAAATGTATCCTCTGGATAGAAGACATTTTCATCCAGTGGTGAGGGAGTGAGAATGGAGAGAGAGGGTGTGAGAGAGAATGGAGAGAATGAATGGAGAGAGAAAGGGAGATAGAAATTGAGAGAGAGAATGAAGTATGAGGGAGAGAAAGAATGGAAAGTCTGAGGGAGAGTTAATGGAGAGAGTGAGGGAGAGAAAAATGGAGAAAATAGAGAGAGTGAGGGAGAGAGAAATGGAGAGATTTGGGAGAGTGAGGGAGAGAGAAATGGAGAGA
>NC_063338.1:91555295-91569115 GCF_021869965.1 Rhincodon typus | reverse complement strand
TTCTGAAGAAGGGTCTAGGCCCAAAACGTCAGCCTTCCTGCTCCTCTGATGCTGCTTGGCCTGCTGTGTTCATCCAGCTCTACACCTTGTTATCTCAGAATTTTAAGTCTAGATGACTCTTCATCAGAGCTGGTGAAGTGTGGAGGGGGCAGCATTTATGCTATAGTTGGGGATGGAGTGCTGTGGGATAAAAGATGTTGATAGTTCAGATTAAGTGATGGAAATGTGAGAACGGCAGAACAATGGTGTGTCTAACTGCCAGACAGTCCCACTGGGGTGTGGGAAGGGGAGAGAGGACATGGTGACAGAGATTGTAACAAGTAAAGCTAAAAGAAAGAGAAGGAATGGGAGCTGGTTCACAATTTGAAAGTGTTGAACTCAATGTTGAGCCCAGAAGGTTGTAAAGTACCTCGTCTGAAGATGAGATGTTGTTCCTCCAGTTTGCGCTGTGATTCACTGGAAAACTGCAGCATGCCAAGGACAGACACGTGGGGATGTGAGCAGCACGCTGTGTTAACATGAGCAGATACAGAAACGTCGGGAGGAGGTGAAGGGGCAGCTGTTGGGCAGGTGCCATGGGAAGGAGGCATGGTGTTGGTGGTCGTGGAGTGGCCTAGTATGCCCCAGAGGGAACGATCCTTACAAAATGCAAACAGGGGAGTGAGTGGAAGATGGGCTTGGTGGTGGTGTTCTGCTGGAGTTGTCTGAAATGGCAGAGAATGATCCTTTGAATGCGGAGGCGGGTGGGATGGAAAGTGAGGACAAGGGGGACCTGATGACGCTGTTGTGAGTGAGGGATGGGGGGTAAGGGCGGAAGCTCGGGTGATAGGTCAGAAGCAGTTGAGGGCCCAATCAACCACAGTGGCCGGGAAATCCTGGTTACGGAAGAAGCAAGCCATGTCAGCAGCACTGTTTTGGAAGGTGGCATCATCCAAACAGATGTGACGTAGGCAAAGGAACTGCGGGAATGGCTCTCAGTTTCTTCCTAGACCAACGGCGTGAACACTCTCCATCCACAACCACTCTCCTCCACCTGGCTGAGCTTGTTCTACATCAAAGAACAAGGAACAAAGAAAATTACAGCACAGGAACAGGCCCTTCGACCCTCCAAGCCTGAGCCGATCCAGATCCTCTATCTAAACCTGTCGCCTATTTTCCGAGGATCTGTATCCCTCTGCTCCCTGCCCATTCATGTATCTGTCTAGATACATCTTAAATGACACTATCATGTCCACCTCTACCATCTCCGCTGGCAATGCGTTCCAGGCACCCACCACCCTCTGCGTAAAGAACTTTCCATGCATATCTCCCTTAAACTTTTCCCCTGTCACCTTGAAATCGTGACCCCTAGTAATTGAGTCCCCCACTCTGGGAAAAAGCTTCTTGCTATCCACCCTGTCGAGACCTGTCATGATTTTGTGGACCTCAATCAGGTCCCCCCTCAACCACCGTTTTTCTAATGTAAATAATCCTAATCTACTCAACCTCTCTTCATAGCTAGTGCCCTCCATACCAGGCAACATCCTGGTGAACCTCCTCTGCACCCTCTCCAAAACATCCACATCCTTTTGGTAATGTGGCGACCAGAACTGTACGCAGTATTCCAAATGTGGTCGAACCAAAGTCCTATACAACTGTAACATGACCTGCCAACTCTTGTACTCAATACCCCGTCCGATGAATGAAAGCATGCCGTATGCCTTCTTGACCACTCTATCGACCTGCGTTGCCACCTTCAGGGTACAATTGACCTGAACACCCAGATCTCTCTGTGCATCAATTTTCCCCAGGGCTTTTCCATTTACTGTATAGTTCGCTCTTGAATTGGATCTTCCAAAATGCATCACCTCGCATTTGCCTGGATTGAACTCCATCTGCCATTTCTCCACCCAACTCTCCAATCTATCTATATTCTGCTGCATTCTCCAACAGTCCCCGTCACTATCTGCTACTCCACCAATCTTAGTGTCATCTGCAAACTTGATAATCAGACCATCTATACCTTCCTCCAGATCATCTATGTATATAAGAACATAAAAGCTAGGAGCAGGAGTAGGCCGTCTGGCCCTTCGAGCCTGCTCCGCCATTCAATAAGATCATGGCTGATCTTTTCGTGGACTCAGATCCACTTACCCGTGTTCTCATCGTAACATTTAATTCCTTTATTGTTCAAAAAAAATCTACCTTTTCTTTAAAAACGTTTACTGAAGTAGCGTCAACTACTTCACTGGGCAAGGAATTCCATAGATTAACAACCCTCTGGGTGAAGAAATTCCTTCGCAATTCAGTCCTAAATCTGCTCCCTCTAATCTTGAGGCTATGCCCTCTTGTCCTAGCTTCACCTGCCAGTGGAAACATCCTCTCTACTTCTATCTTATCTATTCCCTTCATAATTTTATATGTTTCTATAAGATCCCCCCTCAATCTTCTGAATTCCAATGAATATAATCCCAGTCTACTCAGTCTCTCCTCATAAGCCAACCCCCTCAACTCTGGAATCAACCGAGTGAACCTCCTTTGCACCCCCTCCAGTGCCAATACATCCTTTCTCAAGTAAGGAGACCAAAACGGCACACAGTACTCCAGGTGTGGCCTCACCAGCACCTTGTACAGCTGCAACATAACCTCTCTGCTTTTTATTTCAATCCCTTTCGCAATGAAGGACAAAATTCCATTTACCTTCATAATTACTTGAACAAGTTACTAATAATTACTATATCACAAACAACAGTGGTCCCAACATGGACCCCTGTGGAACACCACTGGTCACAGTTCTCCATTTTGAGAAACTCCCTTCCACTAACTCTCTGTCTCCTATTGCTCAGCCAGTTCTCTATCCATCTAGCTAGTGCACCCCGACCTCATGCAACTTCACTTTCTCCATCAGCCTACCATGGGGAACCTTATCAAACGCCTTACTGAAGTCCATGTATATGACATCCACAGTCCTTCCCTCATCTATCAACTTTGTCACTTCCTGAAAGAATTCTATCAAGTTGGTAAGACATGACCTTCCCTGCACAAAACCATGCTGCCTATCACTAATAAGTCCATTTTCTTCCAAATGTAAATAGATACTATCCCTCAGTATCTTCTCCAGCAGCTTCCCCACCACTGACGTCAGGCTCAGCGGTCTATAATTACCTGGATTATCCTTGCTACCCTTCTTAAACAAGGGGACAACATTAGCAATTCTCCAGTCCTCCAGGACCTCACCCATGCTCAAGGATGCTGCAAAGATATCTGTTAAGGCCCCAGCTATTTCCTCTCTTGTTTCCCTCAGTAACCTGGGATAGATCCCATCCGGACCATGCCCTTTAGAATACCCAACACTTCCCCCCTCCTTATGCCGACTTCACCTAGAGTAATCAAACATCTATCCCTAACCTCAACATCCATCATGTCCCTCTCCTCAGTGAATACAGACGCAAAGTACTCATTAAGAATCTCACTCATTTTCTCTGACTCCTCGCATGACTTCCCTCCTTTGCCCTTGAGTGGGCGAACCCTTTCTCTAGTTACCCTCTTGCTCCTTATGTACAAATAAAAGGCTTTGGGATTTTCCTTAACTCTGTTTGCTAAAGATATTTCATGACCCCTTTTAGCCCTCTTACTTCCTCGTTTTAGATTGGTCCTACTTTCCCAATATTCTTCCAAAGCTTCGTCTGTTTTCAGTCGCCAAGACCTTATGTATGCTTCCTTTTTCCTCTTTGCTAGTCTCACAATTTCACCCGTCATCCATGGTTCCCTAATCTTGCCCTTTCTATCCCTCATTTTCACAGGGACATGTCTGTCCTGCACTCTTATCAACCTCTCTTTAAAAGCCTCCCACATATCAAATGTGGATTTACCCTCAAACAGCTGCTCCCAATCCACATTCCCTAGCTCCTGTCGAATCTTGCTATAGTTGGCCTTCCCCCAATTCAGCACTCTTCCTTTAGGACCACTCTCGTCTTTGTCCATCAGTATTCTAAAACTTACAGAATTGTGATCACTATTCCCAAATTAATCCCCGACTGAAACTTCAACCACCTGGCTGGGCTCATTCCCCAACACCAGGTCCAGTATGGCCCCTTCCCGAGTTGGATGCTCCTTACAAATTCTGCTCCATCTAAACCCCTAACACTAAGTGAATCCCAGTCAATGTTGGGAAAATTAAAATCTCCCATCACCACCAACCTGTTGCTCCTACATCTTTCCATAATCTGTCTACATATTTGTACCTCTATCTTACGCTCGCTGTTGGGAGGCCTGTAGTACAGCCCCAACATTGTTACCGCACCCTACCTATTTCTGAGCTCTGCCCATATTGCCTCACTGCTCGAGTCTTCCGTAGTGCCCTCCTTCAGCACAGTTGTGATATCCTTTTTGACCAGTAATTCAACTCCTCCATCCCTTTTACCTCCCTCTCTATATCCTGGGATATTTAGTTGCCAGTCTTGCCCTTCCCTCAACCAAGTCTCAGTCATAGCGATAACATCATACTCCCAGGTACTAATCCAAGCCCTAAGTTCATCTGCCTTAGCTACTACACTTCTCGCATTAAAGCAAATGCATCTCAGACCACCTGTCCCTTTGCGTTCATCATCTCTCTGCCTACTCTTCCCCTCAGTCACACTGACTGCATTATCTAGTTCCTTACAGGCTTTAGTTACTACCTCCTTACTGCCCACTAACCTCCTCATTTGGTTCCCATCCCCCTGCCACATTAGTTTAAACCCTCCCCAACAGTGTTAGCAAAAGCACCCCCTAGGACATTGGTTCCAGTCCTGGCCAGGTGTAGACCATCCGATTTGTAATAGTCCCACCTCCCCCACAACCGGTCCCAATGTCCCAAAAATCTGAACCCCTCCCTCCTGCACCATCTCTCAAGCCACTCATTTATCCTGCCTATTCTTTCATTTCTACTCTAACTAGCACGTGGCACTGGTAGCAGTCCTGAGATTACTACCTCTGAGGTCCTACTTTGTAACTTGGCTCCTAACTCCCTAAATTCTGCTTGTAGGACCTCGTCCCATTTTTTACCTATATCATTGGTGCCTATATGCACCACGATAGCTGGCTGTTCACCCTCCCCCTTCGGAATGTCCTGCAGTCGATCTGAGACATCCCTGACCCATGCACCTGGGAGTCAACATACCATTCGGGAGCCTCGTTTTCGACCACAGAACGACCTATTTACTCCCCTTACAATCGAATCCCCTGGGACTATAGCCCTTTCACTCCTTTTCCTGCCCTTCTGTACAGCAGAGCCAGCCACGGTGCCATGAACCTGGCTACTGCTGCCTTCCCCTGGTGAGCCATCTCCCCCAACAGTATCCAAAATGGTATATCTGTTTTGGAGGGAAATGACCGCAGGGGACACCTGCACTGCCTTCCTGCTTTTTCTCTGCCTTTTGGTCACCCATTCCCTTTCTCCCTCAGCAATCCTAATCTGCGGTGTGACCGATTTGCTAAACGTGCCATCCACGACTTATTCAGCATCGCGGATGCTCCAAAGTGAGTCCATCCGCAGCTCCAGAGCCGGCATGCAGTCTAACAAGAGCTGCAGCTGGACACACTTTCTGCACATGTAGGAGTCAGGGACATCAGCCGCGTCCCTGAGCTCCCACATTGAGCAAGAGGAGCATAACACGGGTCTGGCATCTCCTGCCATTTTTACGCTTAAGCTCAACTTAGTCCTACTATAATATCAAGTAGTAGATAAATGAAATGAAAAAAATTTTACCAAGTCACTCTACCTACCAGCACACGATAAAAAAAAGAAAAAAGAGAAACCTTACCTTATCAACACACTACAGAGTCTTTTTTTTTTGTCTCTCACTGATCAATTTCTCCTTTAATTCATCTCGCTTCTGCCAAGTCAAAGGAGTGGCTGTGGGCATCCTCATGGGTCCCAGTTATGCCTGCCTCTTTATGGGGTATGTGGAACAATCCTTGTTCCAGTCCTACACTGGCCCCCTCCCACAAATTATTTTTCGGTACATCAACGACTGTTTCATGCTCCCGCCAGGACCTTGAAAAATTTGATCAATTTTCCTTCAATTTCCACCCCTCTATAACTTTTACATCGTCTATTTCCGACACTTCCCTTTTTTTCCTTATCCTCTCTGTCACCATTTCGGGGAATAAACTATCCACTGCCATTCACTACAAAGCAACTGACTCCCACAGCCACCTTCACTACACCCTCTCCCATAACTACCGTCACTACAGGTCTTCACACCCCACATCCTGCAAGGACTCCATCCCACTCTCCCAGTTCCTTTGCCTGTGTCGCATCTGTTCGGATGATGCCACTTTCCAAAAAAGTGCTGCTGTAATGGCTTGCTTCTTCCATAACGGTGGTTTCCCACCCACTGTGATTGACAGGGCCCTCAACCGTGTCTGACCTATCACCTGTGCTTCTGCCCTTGCCCCTTCCCATCACCCACAACAGTGTGATCAGGTGCCCCTTGTCCTCACTTTCCATCCCACCAGCCTCCACATTCAAAGGGTCATTCTCCACCATTTCAGACAACTCCAGCAGAACGTCACCACCAAACCCATCTTCCCCTCACTCCCTCTGTCTGCATTTCACAGGATCCCTCCCTCTGGGAGGCACTAGTCCATTCCACACCCACCAACAGGGGCGTGTGCTCCACTCCACTTCCTGATGTCAATGACCAGCTTTCGTTTTGCTGGTGTTACTTCATGCCACCAAGCACTCTATTGCTTTCCTGTATACTGACTCGTTGTTTGAGATCCAGCCTATAATTATCATGTCATCAGTGAAGTTGTAGATGGAGTTAGGATGGAATTTGGCCACACGTTCATGAGTGTACAGGGAGTATAGAAGGGGGCTGAGTACACAGCCTTGGGGGATACTGGTGTTGAGAATTCCTCCATTTCATCGAATCCCTACTGTGTGGAAGCAAGTCAAGCGATCCAGAGAGTCCACACTGACCTTCTGAGGAGCATACCACCCAGACACCCCTCCCCCATCCCCCATCCCTCATCCCTCATCCCTATAACTCTGCATTTCCCATAGTTAACCCGCCTAGCCTGCACATCCCTGGACTCTGTGGGGCAATTTAGCATGGCCAATCCACCTAACCTTTAGACAATGGGAGGAAACCAGAGCACTCAGAGGAAACCCACACACAATATGCAAGTTCCACACAGACAGTCACCCGAGGCTGGACTCAAATTCAGATCCCTGGCACTGTGAGGCAGCAGTGCTAACCACTGAGCCACCGTGCCACGCCAATATTGCTTGCTCAATATCCCTTCATTTGCTTAATGCCCAAAAATTGCCTTGATTTGAATTTACTCAACAACTGAACATCCACAGCTCCCTGTGGCAGAGAAAGCCAAAAACTCTCAATCCTCTGAATGAAGAAAGCTCTCCCCATCTCGATACAGAATAGTTCTCCTGTGACTATATGCCTTCATTGTACATTTTTTTCACCCAGACAAATCAGCATCTCAGCATCTAACTTATCAAACTTTCTGAGAACATGATGTATGACCACACAAACACTTCTCATTCTTCTGTATTCCAGGTAATATAAGCCCACGCTACTCAGTCTTCTCATAGGACAAGCCTCTCATCACAGCAATCTGTCAAGTGCATCTCTGTGAAGCCTTCACTAAGGCAAGTATATGCTTTAACAAGAGTGGAGACCAAAATTGTGCAGTGATTCCAAGCGTTGTCTCACTAAAGGCACACAAACTGCAGTAATTGTTTTTATTTATTCATGGTGCATGGATTTCCATGGCAGTCCCATCCCTAATTGCCCTTGAGAAGGTGGTGGTGAGCTGTCTTCGTGAACCACTGAAATCTACTTGATAGAGGGTCACCCACAATGCTATGAGGGAGGGAATTCCAGGATTTTGACCCAGCAACGGCGATATATTTCCAAGTCAGGATGGTGAGTGGCTCAGAGGGGAATTTTGCAGGTGATGTTTTAGATGGTAATGGTTGTGAGTTGGGAAGGTTTCTTTATTCATTCATGGGATGAGGGCATCACTGGTGAGGCAGCGTTTATTGCCCATCCCTAATTACCCAGAGGACAGTTACAAGTCAACCACATTGCCGTGGGTGTGGAGTCACATGTAAGCCAGACTAGGTAAGGATGGCAGTTTCCTTCCCTAAAGGGCATTAGTGAACCACATGGGTTTTTCCTGACAATCGGCAATGGATTCATGGTCATCATTAGACTCTTATTTCCAGACATTTATTGAATTCAAATTCCAGCATCTGCCGTGGCGGGATTCGAACCCAGGTCCCGAGAACATTATCTGGGTCTCCGGATTAACAGTCCAGCGATAATACCATGAGGCCATCGCCTCCCCACCAGGTGCTGTCTAAGGAGCCTTAGTGAATTTCTGCAGCGTATTGTGTAGATGGTACACACTCTTGCTACTGAGTGTCGGTGATGAAGGGAGTGGATGTTTTTGGATGAAGTGCCAATCAAGCGGGTTGCTTTGTCCGGACTGGCATTGAGCTCTTTGAGTGTTGTTGGGGCTGCACTGATCCATGCAAGTGGAGAGTATTCCATCACACTCCTGACTTGTGCCTTGTAGATGGCAGACAGGCTCTGGGGAGTCAGGAGGTGAGTTACTTGCTGTGGTATTCCTAACAGGAATAGGCAGTGGTGTCGTGGTGACATCACTGGATGAGCAATTCAGAAGGCCAGGTTAATTCACTGGGGACTGGGTTTGAATGGGAAATGGTGAAATTGTAAAAAAAAACCCAGCCTATTGTCAATTAATGTAACTGCAGTTATATTTCATAAAAACCCAGCTGGTACTCTCATGACTTTTAGGAAAGGAAATTTGCCATCCTTACCTGGTCTCTCTGTATGTGACTCCAGACCCACAACGATTTGGTTGACCCTTAATTGACCCTGCATAATTGGGGGTGGGAAATAAGTAATGGCTTAGCCAGCGTCTCAATAACCTGTAAATGATTCTTTTAAAAAAAATCCTCTGACCTACACTTGTAGTCACAGTATTTGTATAGTTCAGCTTCTAGTCAATGGTAACTTCCAGGATGTTGATATTGTTGTGGATTCAGTGATGGCAATGCCATCAATTGTCAAGGAGGGGTAGTTAGGTTTATTCTTGTTCGAGATGGTCATTGTGTAACATTTGGGTGACGTGAATGTTATTTGTTATTTAAATGAAAACGAAGAACTGTGGATGCTGGAAATCTGAAACAAAAACAGAAAGTACTGAAGAAACTCAGCAGGTCTAGTACCACCTGGAGAGACGCTGCCAGACCTGCCGAGTTTCTCCATCACTTTCTGTTTTTGTTACTTGCTATTTGTCAGCCTGAGCCTGAATATTGTCCAAGTCTTGCTGCACTTGAACGTGGATCTTCAGTCACGGGGAGTTGTGAATGATGCGAAACGTTGTAGTGATTGTAACAAGGTCAGTCAGCTCGACCTCATAGAACATGTGGGGAAGTGATGGCCTTGTGGTATTATTGTCAGATTGTTACTTCAGATACTCAGGTAATGATCTGGGGACCTGGGTTCAAATCCTGCCACAGCAGATGTTGGAATTTGAATTCAACTTAAAAAATTGTCTGGGATTAAAGGTCCAGCGATGACTAAACCAGTGCAAATTGTTGGAAAAACCCATCTGGTTCACTCATGCCCTTTAGGGAAGAAGACTGCCATCCTTACCTGGTCTGGTCTACGTGTGACTCCAAACCCACTGCAACGTGGTTGACTGTTAACTGCCCTCTGGGCAACTAGGGATGGGCAATAAATGCTGCCTAACCAGCAACTTCTTAGGGGAGGTGATGGCCCAGTGGTATTATCGTTGGACTGTTAATCCAAAGACCCAGGTAATGTTCTGGGGACCCAGGTTCGAATCCCTGCCACAGCAGATGGTAGAATTTGAATTCAATAAATATCTGGAATTAAGAATCTAATGATGTCCATAAAACCATTGTCAATTGTCAGGAAAAACCCATCTGGTTCACTAATGTCCTTTAGGGAAGGAAACTGTCATCCTTACCTGGTCTGGCCTACATGTGACAACGGCAATGTGGTTGACTCGTAACTGCCCTCTGGGCAATTAGGGATGGACAATAAATGCTGCCTAGCCAGCAACGCCCTTATCCCGTGAATGAGTTTTAAAAATCCCATAGATAAATAATAATAATAAAGAAAGAGTTCCCTGACTGGGGCTGTTAATCTGATCCAATCAGTGAGACCTGGCTGACATAAAGGAATGAATATCAGTGATATTGAGCCCCCTGAATGTCTGACTCAGTGAGAGGCAGCGCTATTGTCAAAAGCTATGCATTTTGTAAATAAAGAAGCTTGGTGATGGGGTGCCAGCCTCTAAAGAGTTATTTCAAACATCGTGCAACTGTCAGCAAGCCTCCCTCTTCTCATAGAGCAAAGCACTGAAGATGTCCTAGGCCCAAGCTCACTCAAGCATTAACACATGAGTGATAAAGGGTTACAATACGTTTTCCTTTACAATTGTTTGGTGTACCTATTCCATGGTACCACATTACCACTTCAGCCCTACCATCCCAAAAACGACCCATTTACAGGTACTATACATCTCAGTCTTCTTTCCATTAATGAATCCTTAATCCATGCTAATATACTACCTGCAATCCAAACAGACTTAATCTGTGTGGTACCCAACTGCGCACCTTCTGAAATAAAAATGTAATACATCCATTGGTTTCATTGTTATTTCCTGGGAAATGGGTGTCACTGGCAAGGCTAGCATATGTTAACCGTTCTGAATTGCCCTTGATCTGAGAGGCTAGCTAGTCCATTTCAGATGGTAAGTAAGAGTCAACCACATTGCTGTGGGTCTCAAGTCAAACATACATCAGACCTGGCAAGAACAGCAGGTTATCTTCCCTAAGAGACATTAGTTAATCCGTTGGGTTTTTATGAGACAATCGATACAGAATCACCAATACATATTACATTTTAATTCCAGATTTTGTTAACCAATTTCACATTGGTGGGTTTCGTCCCCAGGACTTCCAGATTGCGAGTCTAATGGCTGTATCATCACAATACCTTTATCTAGTCTCTTAGTTGTCGACCACAGAACTCTAATGTTTGTCATATATGATTTCCCTTTCATGAAAACTGTTTGACTCTACCAAAACATATTTTGGTTTTCTAAGTATGTTATTGATTAACAGTCTGGACGAAGGAACTGAAAGCATTGTTGCTAAGTTTGCAGATGACACAAAGATAGATGGAGGGAGAGGTCATGTTGAGGAAGCAGGGGGTCTGCAGAAGGACTTGGACATGCTAAGAGAGTGGGCAAAGAAGTGGCAGATGGAATACAGCGTAGGAAAGTGTGAGGTCATGTACTTTGGTAGGAAGAATAGAGGCATAGACTATTTTCTAAATGGGGAAAGATTTCAGAAATGTGAAGCACACAGGAGCTGCAGAGGCCTAGTTCAGGATTGTCGTAAGGTTAATATGTAGGTTCAGCTAGCAGTTAGGAGGCAAATGCAATGTTAGCACTCATTTCAAGAGGGCTAGAACACAAGAGCAGAGATGTACTGCTGAAGCTGTATGAGGCTCTGGTCAGACAGGATTTGGAATATTGTGAGCAGTTTTAAGCTCCACATCTAAGGAAGGATGTGCTGGCACTGGAGGGGGTCCAGAGGAGGTTTACAAGAATGATCCCTAGGATGAAGGGTTTGTTGTAGGAGCAGATGAGGACTCTGGATGTGTACTCAGTGGAGTTTAGAAGGATGATGGGGGGAATCTCATTGAAACTTACAGAACTCTGACAGGCCTGGATAGAGTAGACATGGACAAGATGTTTTAGCTAGAATGGGGCAGCATGGTGGCTCAGTGGTTAGCACCGCTACCTCAAAGTGCCAGGGACTCGGATTCAGTTCTATCCTCAGATGACTGTCTGTACAGAGTTTGTACATTCTCCCCACTTCTGCATGGGTTTCCTCCAGGTGCCCATGTTTCCTCCCACAGTCCAGAGACGTGCAGGTTAGGGTGGGTTGGCCATGCTAAATTGCCCGTAATGTCCAGGAATATGCAGGCTACATGGATAAGCCATGTGAAATGCAAAGTTACAGGGATGGTGTAGGGGGGTGGGTCTGGGTGGGATGCTCTTCAGAGGGGCGGTGTGGACTCGATAGGATGAATGGCCTGCTTCCACACTGTAGGGATTCGAGTGAGAGAGACTAGCAGTCAAAGGCACAGGCTCGGAGTGAAAGGATCCTTTTGAACTGAGATGAGGAGGACTTTTTTCTGCCAGAGGGTGGTAAATCTGTGGAACTCATTGCTGCAGAGGTGTATTTAAGACACAGATAGATAGGTTCTTGATAGGTAAGGGAATCAAGGGTTATGGGGAGAAGGCAAGAGGATGGGACTGAGAAGCATATCAACCATGATCGAATGGCAGAACAGATGGGCGAAATAGCCTAATTGTGCTCCTATACCTTATGGTCTTACATCCATATAATGTGTCCTGAATCATTGATTCCAGCATTTCCCTGCAATCCATCTAGGCAGTCTTTCCTGTAGTTCCCAGGTTTCTGTCTGTCTTCTGTCTTGAAAGTGGGGTTGCATTCCAATCCACAGGGACTGTCCTGGAATCCAGGGATGGATAAAAGCCATGCAAGGTCCTTACCTGCAGCCACCACCTTTTAAAACATTGAGATATAGTCCACCAAGTTCATGGGATTGAGTGAATTTTAGTCCCATTAATTTCACCGTTATTCTTCACTAACTAATTAGTCCCTTGGTTGGTTTAGTGTCTTCCAAATTGAAGACAAACACTAAATATTTGATCGGTATCTCTGCTATTTCCTTATTGCCTTTTATCATTTTGACTGGCTCCACTATGAAGGAAACCATATTTGATTTCACTGATCTCTTACTTTTTGTACACTTCTAAACTCTCTTACAGATTATTTTTATATTTCTTGCCATTTGCTTTAATATCTCCCTGCTTTATCAACTTTTAGGGGCTGTTTGCTGAATTTTAAAAGTCCCCCAACCTTTAGGGTCACTATTTATTTTGCAACCATGGTAAGCTTTTTGTTTTTAAAGTCTGATACCACTCTGAACATTTCTAGTTAGACACAGTTGTATCACCTTTCTGGTCAAGTTTGTATTCCACAAGGGAGTATATGTTAAGTGGGATGTTGGTGCTTTGAAGTGTTCTTCAGACACCTGTTAAACTACCTTTGCAGGTTAGAGCTCATTGAGTGCTTGGTGACAACTTAGAGAAGATGGTTCCATCCGTATTTTTCAGTGTGGTTTCACTAACCCTTCAGTCCAGCCTGACATTCAGGCATATCCTTGTTTGCAGGAACCCACACAGTATGTTAGAGGTCTCCTGGGATGGTGCTCAAACCTCCTTTACCGCAGTTCCAAACAAGACATAGAAACATAGGAAATAGGAGCAGGAGTAGACCATTGAGCCCTTCAAACCTGCTTCACCATTCAATATGATCATGGCTGACCATCCAACTCAGTACCATGTTCCCACTTTCTCCCCATACTCTTTGATCCTGTTAGCCCTAAGAACTATGCCTAATTCCTTCTTAAAAACATTCAATGATTCGCCTGAATCAATTTCTGTGGCAGAGAATTCCACAGGCTCACCACTCTCTAGGTGAAGATGTTTCTCCTCATCTCAGTCCTAAATGGCCCGCCCTGTATCCTTAGACTGTGAGCCCTTGTTCGGAACTCCCTGGTCATCAGGAACATCCTTCATGTGTTTACCCTGTCTAGTCCTGTTGGAATTTTATTCGTTCCTATCAGATCCCCCTCAATCTTCAAAACTCCGGTGAATATAATCCTGGGTCA
>NC_063338.1:91508882-91554895 GCF_021869965.1 Rhincodon typus | reverse complement strand
TGATGAAGGGTTTAGGCCCGAAACGTCAGCCTTTCTGCTCCTATGATGCTGCTTAGCCTGCTGTGTGACCAAAACTTCACTCAGTACATCGGGTCCGGTACAATTACAGTAAGATATCCCTGCTCCCATACTTGAATCCCCTCATTATAAAGGTCAACATGCCCTGTCTAGTCCTGCTAGAATATTATAATATTCCTCCCCTCCCCCCCACCAATTCTTGTAAACTCCTGCAAGAACAGTCCTAAACAACCAGTCTTCCTTCATACATCAGTCTCGCCACCCCAAGATTGTCCCAAACATTAGGCATTGGGCAATGAATACAGCAACGACTCTCGAATATTTTGCAGAATGCTTCTTGTTTTATTGATCACTGCAGGCACTTCTTAATACAGGTTGGAAAGGAGAAAGCTGAACAGCCCATTGCTCAGTGCTGGATTCGGCGGATAGACTGCAGCTGGTTGGTATGGGCCTGGGTGCTGTATTCATTGTAGTTCTTGAACTCGCCGTTGTGCCTGTCTCTCTCAAAGATGTACTGGTAGCCTCTGTAACCTGGATACTGGTAGCCAACCCACCTGTAACAATGATGTGCATTTAAAAAGAACCTGTTATGCCATGAAACAGCATCAAAGGAGCGGCATCAAACGAAAAATGTTGACACTGAGTCACACAGGACAACATTGACATCGGTCAAAAGTGAGGTCAAGGCGGCTGGTTATGAGAAGTGGTGGAAAGGTTCAGTTAGGGTAGGGCTTAAGATGTTGGAAGGCCTGACCACCACTGGTAGAGTGATGGAAATCAGGAGCTATAGTAGCAGCCAAAAGCAGAGGAATACAGGCTTCGTGGAGGACTGAAGGGATGGAGCAGCGATAAAGAAGTGTGAGGCGATGAAAGTGTAATTGGTGAGTGCACCAAGACCACACTGTGTCCATCTATTTTCATCTTCTGACACATTCTGAACAGTATTTGTCATCAAATGTATCATTTAACAGAGTTGCAGAGGGGATCAAAATTGTTGGGGGCTCTTGTCCACTGGGACGAGGGGCCAACCAACTGATTGCAGAGGGGAAAGTCTCGGTGGTGGGGGAAGGTGCATGGACGTTTAACGGAAATTAGTGTCAACATGCCCCACTGAGTACTTACGCTCCAGAGTTCACCTTGATGGAAGCAACCTCTTTATTACACCAGCCCATGGCCTGTAGAGAGGGGTAGTCATCACACAACTCAAATTTATGGCCCTGGAAGTTCTCATTCTCATAAAGCGTGATCTTGCTGTCACTGTGATTCTGGAAACAGAGAGAAAAGGTGCAAGTGACTGTGTTGTAAATATGTACACAGCATCTCAGGTCTGTGGGAGGGCAGCAAATGCATGCTAACTTTAAATGTTCTTGGTGTAGATGACAAAGTCCAGTCCTCTGTCAGCATGGTGCATGTTGTGATGATGTTAACTGGACCATCTGAGATGCCTTGACTAGATTCACTGCCACCAAACCATCTTCCTAGGTATTCATCCTTCAGACCGTAAAAAAAAGGAACAGCAATAGGCCATTCGGCCCCTCAAACCCGCTTCACCATTCAATAGGATCATGGCTGATCTGACATTCCTCAAGTCCATTTTCCTGCCTTTGCCTCATCACCCTTGATTCCCTGACTGATCGAGAATCTATCTATTGCAGTCTTAAATTTACACAAGGACTCTGTCCCCACAACTCTCTGTGGCAATGAGTTCCAAAGACTCCAACCCTCTACAGGAAGAAATTTCCCCCTCATTTCAGTTTTAAATTGGCACCCCTTTATATTAAGACTATTCCCTCTGGTCTTAGACTCTTTCATGAAGGGAAACATCCTTTCAGCATTTACCTTGTCAGATCTCTCAAGAATGCTATATGTTTCAATGAGATCACTTCTCATTCTTCTATCTTCCCTACAATCCCTCCATACTGGGCATTATCCTAGTGAACCTTCACTGAATTGCCTCCAATAAACCAATATCCTTCCTTAAATAAGGGAAGAATAACTACTCATAGTGCCCCAGATGTGGTCTCACCAGCACCTTGTAGCTATTTTGCTCCATTAATCTGCTCAGAGATGTTGTTACACACCTCTAGAGAAAGTAGGGCTTGAATCCATACTGTCTGTTTCAGAGGTAGGGACACCATTTCAGTTGCACTAAGACATCCCTACTCTTATAGTCCAAACCCCTTGAAATAAAGGCCGTCATTCCATTCGCCTTCCTGATTACCTGCTGTACGTGGGTGCTAGCTTTCTGTGTTTTGTACACAAGTCCCCTCCAAGTCCCTTTGTGTTGCAGCTTTCTGCAGTTTTACTCCATTTAAATAATTTTCTGTTCTTTTGTTCTCCCTTCCAAAATGAACATCACATTGCTCCACATTATACTCCTCTTGCCAACATTTTGTCCATTCACTTAACCTATCGATATCTCTCTGTAAACTGTTTGTATCCCTCTCACAACCTGCCTTTCCACCTATCTTAGTGTCCTCTGCAAATTTGGCGACTGTACATTCACTTCCTTCGTCTAAGTCATTCATGTATATTGTAAACGGTTGTGGGTTAGTTTTGGCTACCGATGGGGGAAGGGTGACCGCACTAATTGTTCAGTCGGTATTAAATTCCCTGGCACTGCAGGAATTACAAGACCCATCAAGCAGGCCCTCTGTTCTAGGGTAGTGCAGGGTACTTCCCACTGAGGGGACAGAAATCCCGCTCTTCCCCATTGTCTAGTGGCTGTAAGGCAGGTTTCTTTCTGATGTGACAGCTGCCAAACAATACTTCTTCTGAGGTGTCTTGCCCAGCCAAAACCCCACCCCACACCCAACAAATAAACTTTCCATCCACCGCCATATGATTCAGTCTCAAATGCAGCACATTCCAGACCGTGTGTTATCATCCATTTGGCTTATTCCAATCCACAAAACATATTCCAGGTTATATCATGTCATACCATGTGAGGTGTTCTACCCCATGTATTATCTCACATGTTACACATTTCAACAAGTGTTATTATACAGCATAGAAACAGGCTCTTCAGCCCATCGTGTCAATGCTAACCAACAACTACCAAGCTACACTAATCCCATTTACCTGAACTTGGTCCACAGCCTGCTATGCCCTAACATTTTAAGTGCTTGTCCAGATGCTTCTTAAGTGTTGTGAGAGTACCTGCCTCCACCATCCTCTCAGCCAGCACGTTCCATATTTCTACCACTCTCTGGATGAGAAAAGTTTCCTTAGATCTCCTCTAAACCACTTACTCCTCACCTTAACGTTGTGCCTCTGGTGTTAGATATGTCGGCCGTAGGGAGGAGATTCTCACGGTTTGCTCTGTCTATGCCTCTCATAATTTTGTATACCTCAATCAGATAATCCCCTCTCGCTGTCCTCTGCTCCAAGGAAAACAATCCCAGCCTATCCAATCTCTCGTTATAACTGAGACTTTCCATGCCAGGCAACATCCTGGAGTCAGAGATAACACAGTGGGGAGGTGGAGGAACACAGCAGGCCAGGCAGCAACTTTCCTGCTCCTCTGATGCTGCCTGGCCTGCTGTGTTCCTCCAGCTCCACACTGTGTTGTCTTTGACTCCAGCATCTGCAGTTCTTAGTATCTCTGAACATCCTGGTGAATCTCTTCTGCACCATGTCCAGTGTAATCACGTCCTCCCGGTAGTGTGGTGACCAGAACTGCACACAGTACACCATCAAGGGCCTAACAAATGTTCTGCAAGTTATAACAAAACTTTCTTGTTCCTGTATTGTACTCCCCAACTAAAGAACGTAAGCATCCTATATGCCTTCTTTACGTAAGACACCAAAGCCCATGTATTATACTTGTAACCCAGTTCGTACAGTAAGGGGGTGGTAAACATAAAAACACAGAAAACAGGAGCAGGAGCAGGCTATTCAACCCTTTGAGCCTGCTTCCCCATTTTAATACCGTCATAGCTGATCATCCAACTCAGTCCCCTGTTTCCACTTTCTCTCCATACCCTTTAGCCCTAAGAACCATATTTAACTCCTTCTTAAAAACATTCAATGTTTTGGCCTCAACCACCTTCTATGGCAGAGAATTCCACAGGCTCACCACTCTCTGGCTGAAGACATTTCTCCTCATCTCAGTCCTAAATGGCCTACACCCTATCCTTAAACTGAGACCCCTGGATCTGGACTCCCGGGTCTTCTGGAGCATCTTTCCTGTGTTTTTGATTTGATCTGATTTTATTACTGTCAGGTGTACCGAGGTACAGTGAAAATTGTTGTCTTACGTGCTCAGAGGCAGATCGTACTGTACACGTATTGCAGGGTAGCAGAACAGAGTGCAGGACACAATGTTACAGTTGCTGAGAAGGTGCAGAGAGAGATCAACTTGTGTAGTCCTAGTAGAATCTTATATATAGGTTTCTATACAATCCCCCCTTATTCTTCTAAACTCCAGTGAATATAGTCCTAACTGATCCAATCCGTTTTCACACATTAGCACTACCATCCCATGATTCAGCCTGGTAAACCTTCGCTGTACTCCCTCCATCATCAGAACATCCTTCCTCTGTTAAGTTGGGGAATTATACTCTATCCACTGAGTAATCAACTACCTGATTCATAATAAGCATGTTTGAGATTTAATTACGTGTATCACCAAAAGGAACTAGCCCTTCGTTATTGTCTTGTTTTGATCCTTGTAGGCTTGGGGGGTTAGGGAGCTGAATGGGCTATGAGAAAAAGAATCAAAGATCACGATAGACTTACGGCACACTTGATGGGGCGGAAGGAGAGCATGTGCTCTGTTCTGTAGCCACTGTTTCCACTCCAGGCATCCCAGTGTGGATAGTCACCTTTCTCCAGAATGAACTGCTGCCCCTGGAATTCTGGATACTCGAATCCCACCCACCTGCAAGTGAGAGAAGGAGATAATAGAGTCAGTGAGATTTCCACAAGAACAGACAACTTTTCATGAACCTGACATAGAGTCAGAGAGATGTGCAGCTTGGAAAAAAGCCTTCAGTCCAACTCGTCCATGCTGACCAGATATCCTGAATTAATCTAAGTCTCATTTGCCAGCATTTGGACCATATCCCTCGAGACCCTTCCTATTCATATACCCATCCAGATGCCTTTTAAATGCTGTAATTGTACCAGCCTCCACCACTTCCTCTGGCAGCTTACCATAACTGCTGTCCATGTTCAGTTTCCTCACCATTGTCACCCACCTTTTCTTTAGGTGCCAACTCATGCCAGGATACGCTTCCTCAGGCACGGCGTTCTTTCCAAAGCCAATCCCAGAGGAAGTTCTTCATTCCAAAGTCTTCACAGTGAATTTCAACAGACACTTTGACCACTTGGGAAATCATAGCCAGGCCCAAAACTGTCCACAACTTACATCTGTGCACTCACACTTCCTGGGATTCCATCAGCGGACAGTCAGGTGCCTGGCCAACATTTACCCCTCTCCTCTTCACTAAACTCTGTCCCCAAGTATTGTCACATGTCTTGCACACTACAAGAGAAACATGAACATAGGAGTACACCCAATTATGGAATGGCAATAGACCACTTAACCCCTTGAACTCCGCTGCCATTCAATAAGATCAAGGCTGACCTGATTATACCACTATCCTACTCCTGATAAATGTTTACCCTCTTGCTTATCCAGAATCTATCTACCTCAGCCTTAAAAATATTCAGACTCTGCTTCCAGTGCCTTTTGAGCGAGACTCAAGGCCTTCTGGGAGAAAATAATTCTTGTTATCTCTGTTTCAAATGGGTTATCCTTTAATGGATAACCCTCTAATTAACCTCTAGTCCTAGATCTTCCCACTAGAGGAGATATACTTTCCAAATCCACCTTGTCAATGCCCCTCAGAATCTTATATGTTTCAATGACGTCGCATTTCACTCTTCTGAACTCCACCAGCTACAAGCCTAGACTACCCATTTCTTCCTCATAGAAGAACTGACCCATTCCAGGTATTTGTCCTGTAAACCTTCTCTGAATTGCTTCCAATACTTTCAAATCCTTCATGAAATAGGGAGACCAACAACGTACAAAGTACCCCTCCCTCCACCACCGACGCTCAGTAGCAGCAGTGTATACTAGCTACAAGATGCACTGCAGAAATTCACCAAAGATCCTCAGACAGCACCTTCCAAACCCACGACCACTTCCATCTGGAAGGGCAAGTGTAGCAGATACATGGGAACACCACCCCCTGCAAGTTCTTCGTCAAGCCACTCACCATCCTGACTTGGAAATATATCGTCATTCCTTCACTGTCGCTGGGTCAAAATCCTGGAATTCCCTCCCTAATAGCATTGTAGGTCAACCTACAGCAGGAGGATTGCAGCGGTTCAAGAAGTCAGCTCACCACCACCTTCTCAAGGGCAACTAGGGATGGGTAAGAAATGCTGGCCCAGCCAGCGACGCCCACATCCCACAAATGAATCAAAAAAAAATGTGGTCTCACCAGTGCCTTATACAACTGAAGCATAATCTCCCTCATTTGTTCAATTCTCTTGGCAAAAACAACAACATCTCTCAATTACATTGCATTCTGACCTGCTACTTACCTGCAATTATCGATATTTTCTAACCAGCCTGCCCCAAGATGTTATTACACGCCTCTGGAGCCCTCTTGTGGCACAGTGCTAATGTCTCTACCCCTGGACCAAGAGGCTCAGGTTCAAGTCCCACCTGTCCCAGAGGAGTGTAATAACATCTCTGAACAGGTTGATTAGGAAAAATAACTTAAACAAAATATAGGTGGCACAGTGGTTAGCACTGCTGCCTCACTGTGCCAGGGACCTGGGTTCGATTCCACCCTTGGGTGACTGTCTGTGTGGAGTTTTCATGTTCTCCCCATGTCTGCATGGACCCCCTCTGGCTGCTGTGGTTTCCTCCCACAGTCTAAAGATGTGCAGGTTAGGTGGTTTGGCCATGCTAAATTACCCATAGTACCTAAGGTGGGAAATGCAGGGATGGGGTAGGGTATGGGTCTAGATGGGATGCTCTTCAGAGGGTTAGTGTGGACTTGATGGGCCAAGTGGCCTGCTTCCATGCTGTAGAGATTCTATGAAACTAAAGAGGGATTTGAACCCAGGTCTCCTGACTCAGAGGTAGGGACATTGCCACTGTGCTACAACAACTGGTTTTAAGTTTAATAGAATCTTTAAGTTTGTTGGTTAACCATGGATGGCGGGTCCTCCTCTTGCAATTTTTCTTTTTCATTGGAAGGTATGGGCTTACACCTGGTAAATAGGCTTGCATTTATATAGCACCTTTCACAGCATCAGGGCATCTCAAAATGTTTCTCAGCCAATAAGCTACCTTTTCAGTGCAAACACAATTCTATAGTAGGGAAACACAGCAGTAACTTGGAGAACAGTAAGCTCCCAGAAGCAGCAATATCACAATGACCAGGTGGTCTGTTTTAACCACTTTGCCTGGAAGTTAAGTATTGGCCCAGAAACCAGGCAGATTAATCCAGATAGATACGCTACTCACAGTCTATGTGATTAATTTAGGTTGTAAGTAATGACCAATGCAACACTCCACTAGTCACAGCTTGGCAACTTGTAAATGCTCCATTTATGCCTACTGTCTGCTTCCTATCCCCTAACCTCTCTACCACGTTAATATATCACCCTCAACTCTCTGAGCCCTTTCCCTTGTACATTAACATTTTGTGTGACACTTCATTGAACAGTATTTTAGAAATCCAACCATTCTGCTTTGATTGGTTCTACTTCACCTACCCTGGTTACATCGTCAAAAGAATCTAATAACTTTTTTGAACATGATTTCTGTTCTATAAATTATTTTTTTCTTCTTATTCATTCATGGGATGTGGGTATCACTGGCTAGGCCAGCATTTATTGCTCATCCCTAATTGCCCAGAGGGCATTTCAGAGCTAACCACATTGTTGTGGGCCTGGGGTCACGTGCAGGCCAGACCAGGTAAGGATGGTTGTTTCCTTCCCTAAAGGACGTTAGTGAACAAGATGCGTCTTTCAGATAATCAGCAATGATTTCATGGTCATATTACACTCTGAACTCCAAATTTTTTATTGATTTCAAATTCCACCACCTACCAAGGTGGGATTTGAACCCAGATCCCCAGAACATTACTGTATCGCTGGATTAATAGCCTTGTAATAGTACCACTAGGCCATCACCTCTCTGGATATAGTGACTTGTTTTAATCATGCTATGCTTTTCCTGGTGTACTGTTAGGAATTCCTTACTGATAGATCCAGCATTTTCCTGAAGATTGTTGACAGGTCTGTAATCCTCTGTTCTCTATTTTCTCACTCTCTGCTTTTTTGAATAGCAGCATTACATTTGCTAACTTCCAAACTTTTGGGACTGTTCTAGACCCTAGGGAATCACCCTCTTCCTTTTATTTAACTTGTGTATCTCTCACTGTGAAGATAAATACAAATTATGTAAATGTAAATAAAGCAAAATGCTGCAGACACTGTAAACCTGAAACAAATACAGAAAATGCAGGAGAAACTCAGCATGTCTAGCAGCATCTGGGGAGAGAGAGAAACAGTGTTCATATTCTGAGACTCTTCCTCAGTATTTGTTCAAGGTGTCTGCCATTGTCCTATTCCCATGACAATTTCTCCTTAAGCTCACATTAAACATATGAACCATAGAACCCCTACAGTGTGGAATCAGACCCTTTGGCCCAACAGGTCCACACTGGCACTCAGAACATCTCACCCAGACACATACTGTATAACCCCTCTAAATCTACACATCCCTGAACACTATGGGCAATTTAGCATAGCCATTTCACCTAACCTGCACATCTTTGGACTGTGGGAGAAAACTGGAGTGCCTGGAGGAAGCCCACGCAGACATGAGGAGAATGTACAAACTCCACACAGACAGTTGCCTAAGGCTGGAATTGAGCCCAGATCCCTGGCACTGTGAGGTAGCAGTGCCAACCACTGAGCCACCATGCCACCCCTAAAGCTTCTGAAGAGCCAACATTTATTTAAACCTCTTCCTTGATTAGTGTGTACTTACAAAAGCTCTTACAATCTGTTTTTATATTGCTGGTTAAATTACTCTCATACTCTACCTTTATCTTTCTAGCAACATTTTTGAGGACCTTCAATCCTTAGCTTGGTGACAATTCTTTGCAACATCATAAGCCTTTTCTTTAAATTTATTGATATATGTAACTCCTCAGGAAACCATAGGATGGATCTTTCTCACTGAAGTTTTGCTTTTCAATGGAATGTATTTTTGTCGATCGTTTTAATTTGTTAAAAACCGAAAGAACTGCAGATGCTGGAAATCAGAAACACAAAAAGAAATGGCCGAAAAAGCTCAGCATGTCTGACAGCATCTGTGGAGAGAAATCAGAGTTAATGTTTTGGGTCGAGTGACCCTTCTTACGGAACTTAATTTTAAATGCTTTCCCTTTCCGGAATACCTTTTAGTCTACTTACTCAAACTTCACGAGTTCTTACCTCATACCCACATAGTTGGCTGTTTTTTAAGATTAAAATGTTCATGTATGATTGGAGTATGTTGCTGTTAAACATAATGTGAATTCAATTGTATTATGCTCACTATCTCCTAGTAGATCTTTTATGATGAAAACACAAATTAACCTTACCGCATTGCATAATACTAGATTGAAAATAGCTTTATCGTTAGTTGATTCCAAAAAACTATTGCTCCAGAAAATTATCATGAACTCAACTTCAAGGCATCCTTTGAAATTTGCTTGGTTCCATCTGTATAAAATTAAAATCCTGCACAACTACTGCATTTCTTTTGATACAAGCTGCAATAATTTATTGTCTAATGCTCAATCCAATGGCATAATTATTGTTAGGGAACTGATGAACTATTCCCACCAGTGTTTTCATAGAATCCCTATGGTGTGGAAACAGTCCCTTTGGCCCAGCAAGTCCACACTGACCCTCAGAGCATTCTACCCAGGCCCATTGCCCTATAACCCACCTGAGCTACACATCCATGAACACTATCAGCAATTTAGCATGGTCCATCCACCTAACCTGCACATCTTTGGACTGTGGGAGGAAACCCACACAGACACAGGGAGAATGTGCAAACTCCACACACACAGTTGCTAGAGGGTGGAATTGAACCTGAATCCCTGTCACTGTGAGGCAGCAGTGCTAACCACTGAGCCACTGTGACCTTCAATAATCTGAATGGATGAGCAAGTAAGTCCAAGCAACATTTAGAAACTTGCATCACCTCTTCTCCATACAGAGGACTTGATTTGGAGGCTGTCTTGGTGTGGGTGTGGGGCCAGGGTGACATCGGATACTTACGGTCCACATTCTACCTTAATGGATCGTATCTTGTTGAATCCTCGCTCCATGATGTTAGGACATTCCAGCATAAACTCACAATGTTTTCCCTGGAAGTTTTGCTCTTCCCAGACAGTTATCTTCCACTGGCCCATGATGTCCATCGGTTGGGTCGTCATCTTGAAATATCGCCCTTGTACCTTTTATAGCTGCGGGCAGAAGGACACATTGTTAGCAGTAAAACAGCAAGCAGTGTCTCACTGGTTAAACGCTCTGCCCTGTTTGTATTGGATGGCCTGCCTTCAGCACTATTGACTCTCCACTTTGGAACACTCAAGTCGCATCCATTTATCTCACTTGATATCAAACTGAGATGTGAGGTTTTCAAAGCTGTGACTACGCCATCAAAAGGGGCAAGGCGAGTGGGTTCACAGGGGCACCTTCACCTCTAAGTGACACTCCAACCCAACTTGGGCATCACTCCTTCATAGCTGCTCGGTCAAAACCCTAGACCACCTTCCCCAACAGCACCTGGGGATAATCTTCACTACAGGACTGCACCAGTAGAAGGACTGTCATTCTGAACTTTTTACTTCATTATTTTTCTAATTTATTGCTATGATTTTGTACTTTTGAAGGTCTGTAATGCTGGATTTTTTTTTATTTCTTTATTTTTCTAAATTTGTTTCCTAAGAATTTGTACCCAAGAATCTGTACATTTGGACCTAAGATGGTAAGTGGCAACTTGCAAACTTTTCATTGTACTCAGGTGAGTACATGTGACAATAAAGTTAATTCAATCCAATTCAAGAACAGACCCACTGCCTTTTTCTGAGGAGCAACTAGGAATGGAAAATAAATACCAGCCTTGGCAGTGATGCCTGTAACACGAGGATGAATTAAAATGATCCACATTTGAATTGAGGAACAAAAACAGAAGTTGCAGGAAAAGCTCAACAGGTCTGGCAGCAAGTGTGAAGCGAAGATCAGAGTTAACACTTCGGGTCTGGTGACCCTTCCTCAGAACATTTTTCTCTTCACAGATGCTACCAGACCTGCTGAGCTTTTCCAGCAACTTCTGTTTTTGTTCCTGATTTACAGCATCCACAGTTCTTTTGGCTCACACTTGAATTGAGTTGGTTGATTTCTCCATTTCCTCTGAAGCGGGAGCTGGCTTCTTTAACAGCCTGGATTTGGCGAGGGGTAAAGAATTGAGTGGACAAAGAGTGATCTAATCAGTTCCACTTTATTTCTGTAGCCTTGCAAATCTATTTCTCCCAGGTGATTGCCTGGTTTCTTTTTGAAATCATCTGACCATGGGTGGCATGGTGGCTCAGTGGTTAGCACTGCTGCCTCAGAGTGCAAAGGACCCGGGTTTGATCCCACCCTTGGACGACTGTCTGTGTGGAGTTTACACATTCTCCCCGTGCCTGTATGGGTTTCCTCCGGGTACTCTGGTTTCCTCCCACTGTGGAGCTGGATTGGCCATGCTAAATTGTCTAGAGATGTGCAGGCTAGGTGCATTAGTGTTGAATAATGCAGGGTGAAAGGGATAGGATAGGGTAGGGGGTGGGTCTGGATGTGATGTTCTTCAGAGGGTTAGAGTGGGCTGAATGGCCTGCTTCCACACTGTAGGGATTCTATGTCCACTTTCCAATGGATGGCATGGAAGAATGAGACTGCACGCTTCAACATGGACTGGTTGAGCTCAGCAGCTTCCTTCTGTGCTGTAAGGAGACTATAACAAGGCCTGCAGTAATTCTCAGCTTTGGTGTTCTGCTTCCTCCTTAAGCAATTGTAAATCTGACATCTGGTGATTGATCACCTGGTCAGTCTCTTCTTTTCAAAGCTCCTTCTCCTCTGATTTCACTCAACTCCTCCCTTATTCTCTCCATCCATACAGACCCACATTTACTGCCACGCCTCAAACCTGCCATCTCCTGTGGCCACTGACCTCCCAACTTTTACTGACCAGAGTCCCTGACTTGGGAGGTCTTGTGGTGTAGTGGATGATGCCCCTATTTCTACAGCAGCAGTTCCAGATTCAAGTCCTCCCTGAGGCCACTGAAAATGTATCATTCTGTTGCAAAACACACAGCTGGTTATCATTCTGTAAATCCTCCTGATACAACCTATAGCTGGCACTGAGACCAGGAATGTCCTGATCAGTCTAAACCATGTCGTAGCAGCCACAAAACAGACTCCCCATGTAAAGGACTCCATGCACAGGATCTTGCCTCGAGCAAATTTTGTTTGATGCTTTGTAATCCCCTACCCCCTTACAAGCACTATTACTTTCTTTGTGTCCCTCCCTCTTGTAAACTCTGCCTTTACTGGCACAGATTCTATCTAATCCTATGCTTGCTTGACTAGTGAGAATGTCCCATAACCATACATACGCCTTGGAACAAGGAGATTTTGAGGAAGACAGACCAGCACAGTACATGATTAGATAGGGGTAAGGAAGAAAAGCCATTCCCATTAGTTGATTGTACAAGGACCAGGGGACACTGTTGAGCAAGACATACTTGGGGGGATGTAAGTCACGGAGTCATAGCAGTCTACAGCACAAAAAAGCCTGTCAGCCCATCAAGTCTGCACTTGTTCTACACCTTGTGCCAATTTCTTGCTTTTCCCCCATACCCATGCACGTTATTTCTATCCAAGTAATCATCCAATAGTCTCTTGAATAGTTTAATTGAAGCTGCCTGCACCACATTTCCAAGAGGGGCATTCCAGACCCTCAATACTTGCTGAGTGAAAAGGTTTTTTTTCCTCATATCACCCTTGCTTCACTTGCCCTTTGCTTTAAATCTATGCCCTTTCCTTTTCTGTTTTACAAATGGAAATATTTCTCCCTAGCTACTCTGCCCAGCCCACTGATTTTGAAAACTTCAAACTATTCTCCTCTCAGCTTTCCTCTCCAAGGAGAACACTCTCAACTTCTTCAATCTACCCTCATCACTGTAGTTTCTCACACCTGGAACTGTTCTTGTAAATCGCTTCTGCACTCACTGTGCAACGCATTCACATCTTTCCTATAATGTGGCACCCACTTTTTTTATTCTCCTTTCAACCTTTAGTCTCTGTCTCTCTTTCTTAATCCAACTTCTTATTCCCTGTCTTGGGTCGTCTGTAGTTGGCTTGGCACTGAATTCATTGTTTGGAACTTACACTGCCCTAGCGAGTGTTGGTACTGTTTGGTTGTAGATTCTCCAAAGTGGGTTTAGGAGATGTACAATTGCTCACGTCCAATCCAGATCTCCCATAGAGTCATAGAGCTGTACAGCTCAGAAACTGACCCTTCAGTCCAACTCCTCCATGCTGACCAGATATCAAAGAACAATACAGCACGGGAACAGGCCCTTCGGCCCTCCAAGCCTGCGCCGACATATTTTGCCCTTCCAAACTAAAACTGTCTTCACTTACAGAATCCGTATCCCTCTATTCCCTTCCTATTCATGTATTCGTCCAGGTGTTTCTTGAATGCTGCTATTGTGTTTGCTTCCACCACCTCCTCTGACAGCACGTTCCAGGCACTCAGCACCCTTTGTGTGAAAAACCTGCCTCACACATCTCTTTTCCTCCCTCACACCTTGAACCTGTGGCCCCCAGTAATTGACCCCTCCACCCTGGGAAAAAGATGCATACTTTTCACTCTATTCATGCCATTCACAATCTTATAAACTTCTATCAGGTTGCTCCTCAACCTCTTGAGTTCCAAATCCAACCTTCCTTCATAACTAAAATCCCCCAGACCAGGCAACATCCTGGTAAACCTTTTCTATACCCTCTCCAAAGCATCCACATCCTTCTGGTACTGTGGTGACCAGAACTGTACGCAATATTCCAGGTGTGGCCTAAGTAAAATTCTATAAAGCTGCAATATAACTTGCCTATCCTTATACTCAGTGCCCCTTCCAATGAATTAATCTAAATTAGTCTTGTCCCATATGCCAGCATTTGGCCCATATCCCTCAAAACCCTATTTGTTCCCCTTACGATTTTATAAACCTTTATAAGATCACCCCTCAGCCTCTGATTCTCCAAGGAAAATAGCCCCAGGCTATTCAACCTCTCCCTGTAGCTCAAACCCTACAACCCTGGCAACGTCCTTGTAGATATTTTCTGAACCCTTTCAAGATTAACAACATCTTTCCTGTATAAGGGAGACCAGAATAGAATGCAGTATTCTAAAAGTGGCCTAACCAATGTCTTGTACAGCAACTCCTAACGTCAATGCACTGGCCAATGAAGGCAAGCATGCCATACGCCTTCTTCAACATCCTGTCTTCCTTCAAGGAACAATGCACCTACACCCCTAGATGTCTTTGTTCGGCAACACTCCCCAGGGCCCTACCATTAACTGTATAAGTCCTGCCCTCATTTGCCTTATGAAAGTGCAACACCACATATTTATCTAAATTAAACTCTAGCTGCCACTCCTCGGCCCATTGGCCCATCTGATCAAGGTCCCGTTGTACTCTGAGGTAACCTTCCTCACTGTCCATTTCGACTCCAATTTTGGTGTCATCTGCAAACTTGCGAGCCATTTCTCCTATATTCACATCCGAATCATTTACCTATGGAGGGGACTGCACAGTTGCAATCACCACTAACAGCAAGCTCTATTGCAAGACTTGTGAAATATAAACAGGCAAGGACCAGTGTTCATTTCATTGACTGGATCCAGTACATTCTTTCCCTCTAACTCTTGTATAAACTCTTAAGTGACTCACCTTGAGACAGACGAGCAAAGCACTTGCTTGTGTCTGTGGTGGGATGGTCAAACAAGGAGGCTGCTGTGGTCTCAGTCAGGGAGGCAGCTCTACTTTTATACTGCTGCCTCTTGGCCAGTTTAAGTGCAGAATGAGCACAATCCCTGCAAGCTCAGCAACACGCAGCCTTGAAAAGGCCCACGTGAGACCCAAAGCTTTTGTGCAGAGCCTCGGTGGCCATTGTGGGAAGGATCAGTTTAGCCTTTTTCTCCAAAGCTTGCCACAATAGAAAATGCTGTTTTTACTTTTGACCTGCAGCCAGATTACAAGATAAACAGACTGACACAACACTCTAGCCTGACTGCCAGTGCAATTATTTACACATCACTTTGCAAGTACAATGAGCTGGATATGCAGCTCTGATTTAGGGAGATTATATTGGTGGAAAGTTATTCTCTCAGTCTTGCTTAGTTCTCAGACATCTCTTCTACTCAACAGACGAACACCCCAGATGCTTATTTTCATCCAAACACTTTGCCTTGTGTCCAATTTGGGTCACAAATTTATGACCAAAGGCCAAAAGACAAGGGGCAGCACAGTGGCTCAGTGGTAAGCACTGCAGGGACCCAGGTTTGATTCCACTCTCAGGCGACTGTATGTATGAAGTTTGCACATTCTTCCCGTGTCTGCGTGGGTTTCCTCCGGGTGCTCTGGTTTCCTCCCACAGTCCAAAGATGTGCAGGTTAGATGGATTGGCCATGCTAAATTACCCACAGTGTCCAGGAATGTGTAAATTAAGTGGATTAGCCATGGGAAACGTGGTGTTACAGGGATAGGGTGGGTGGGATACTCATCAGAGGGGTGGAGTGCACTCAATGGACCGAATGGAATGCTTCCGCACTGTAGGGATTTTGTGAAATGTGGCAGATGGTATTTAACTCTGATAAGTATGAGGTGATGCACTTTGGAAGAAGAAACATGATGAGGGACTATTTAACAAATAGGGGTCTAGTCTTTCTACTTATTATGAAGCAATTTAAGGCCACCAAGACTCAAAAATACAATGCTTGAAAAAGAAAAAATAACATTTATAGAAAACCCTCCACACCTTGTGAATATCTCAAAGTGCCTTATATCTAATTAGTTGTTTTTGGTTGAAATGTAATCACTGTTGCAGTGTGGTAATCACAATGGCACTACAAACATCAATGTGTTAATGATGATGATTTGTCCATTAGCCCAGTGGGAATCAAGCCAATTATTCCGAGTGGTCACAACAATGTCAATGACCAATTGAATCATCAGAATTGTTAATTTGCCTGATTGTGACTTATATCTACGATAAAAGAAACTCACACCAGTTCTTCACTAATGAAGGAGAAAGCAACTTGTTTATTATAAACAAACTCATCATTTAACAAGTGGCAAACTGAATTATTAATTACTAATATTCATACTTAAATTTTCCCCCTTTAAATCTCAACACACCCACACACCCACACACATACACACACACACATACAACCGTACACACACACCCACATACCCACCCACACTAACACACACACACCCACACCCACACACATACACGTGCATGCACACACACACACACACACACACGCACATAGATAAACTGACGCTTTGAAAAAAAACAAGTGTGAATACTTTTGCAAAAAGGATCAAATTCTGTGGATCAAGAGTTCAAACTACAAGGGTGCAATGAGGTAACTTTCTCACAACTCTTCTAGCTTCTGGCGATGATATCACATTGTAGTTTACTGCAGAACAGCCTCAATTTAATAGCCGGTCAGTTTGATCTAGGTTTGAGTTGGAAATTCTTTTCTATGGAGGCTTTGAGTATTGTTTACTTTAAACTCACAGAGAGAGAGAGAGAGAGAGGGACCTGTCTTGGCTTGCAGTCTTTTCAGAGATTCGAGTATCACTACTCTCAGTTCTGTGCTGAATGCAATTTAAATCAAATCTAAAAGCTGTCGCTGGTCAGTGTGTTTCATCACAAAGGTAATCACACAAAATCATCAAACCCAGCTTCTTCAAAAGATACATGAGCTTGCATAATCGATAAATGAACACCACACAGTTTCACTTTCCCCTTCAAGTTGTCAAGAAATACAACTAATTTGTCATCTGCAACACACCAGTATCCAAACCTCAATTTTTCCAGTTGGAAATAAAAAAATGCCTGGTCTTTGGTCGAGGATAAAGCAGCATTTCTAAATGCATTTCATTACAAGGTAAATAAGACAAAAATACAATGCAGCTCTCAAGACAATTACACTCCTTCACTCTCATTCATTCTTCATGGAAGATTTGTATAACTTCTTATAACCTTTCCCTCTCAAATTTTTAAAACTTTTCTAGCATCATCACATTTTTGTTAATGCTTCTGAATTTACATTATGATTTCCTGCAATCTGAAAAAAATCTTGTATTTGTGGGATTGAATGAACAAGCTCCAATGAAATAATCTCACATTTAAAGATTTAAGTTTCTCATCTAAAGCTCAGGAGCTATAGTCAGCGTATTTTGTTTTTTGTCATACTGAACATAAACTTCAGAATGTTTAACATAGGGCACCAATCCCAGAGTCTCCTCTATTTATTATAGAGTATTTTTTATTCTGATGTTGGTTCAATTTGTTGATACTCCATTAGCTTTTCTGTTCCCAATTCATCAACTTGCGATAAGACTCCACCACCTCCAAGTCATTGGCATTATTTGCCATGTTAAAATGTGTAGTAAAGTTAGAGGCAGTGACAATGGTGCATTCTCTCAGATTACCTTTGGCTTCTTGAAAGCTGTTCGCAATTTTTGACCATATTATCCTTGCCTGTTTTCGCAATATATCCATTAGCGGTGCAACTATGGTGTGGAACGTAGGCATGAACTTCCAATATAAACATCTATGGAAGGTTCATGATTTCCCAGGAACAGGGAATTCCATCCAAGCAGAAACCTTCGTGGCACTTCCTAACACTTACCCTTTCCCAACAATGTGTCCTACGTAAGTTACCTTCACTTTCACAATCTCACTTTTGGCAAGAGTTATTACAAAGCCAGCTAGCTGCAACTACATGAATAAATCATCCAATTATTTTATGTGTCCTTCCCAGGTGTCGCTGTATATCAAGACAATGTCTAAATAAATTACACAATAAGGCACACAAGCTACAACTTAATTCATACATCTTGGGAATGCAGACGGGGTGTTATTTAAGTCCAAATTGTATGACTCAACTTTAACATAAACCACTTGGTATAACATAGGCAGATATCTCTTTAGCTATTGATGTTAATGGTACTTGCCAGTAATCCTTCATTCAATCAATCTTAGTAAGGACTTAAGCATTGTCAACCCTATCCATAGTCTTTTAACCCAGGAATTGGGTTTCAATTTGCTTTTATTGCTGCATCTATTTTTCTGTAGCTAAAAGACTGTCTAGCTAACAGGAAGCAGAGACTAGGATAAAAGGGTCTTTTTCGGGTTGGTAGGATATAACAAGTCACGTACCAAGGTAATTGGGCCTGGAACTTCAATTCTTTAGAACTTATATAAATGATTTTGATGAAGGTTGGTGCGTTCACTAATGACACAAAGATAGATGGGAAGGTAAGTTGTGAGGAGAACATAAGGAGGCAATGAAAAGATATAGATAGGTTACATAAGTCAGCAAGGGTGTGGCAAATTGAGTATAATGTGAGAAAAAGTAAAATTGTCCATTTGGGCAGAAAGAATAAAAAGCAAGCATATTATCAAAACAGTGAGAAATTATAGAGCTCTGAGGTGCTGAGTATTCTCATGCATGAATCACAAAACGTTAGTGTGCAGCTGCAACAAGCAATTAGCAAAGCTAACAGCATTTTATCAAAGCAAAATTAATACAAATATAAGGAGGTATGGCACTGTTGTGACCACAGAACAATACTGTTCAGTTTTGGTCACTTTACTTAAAGAAAGAGGTAAATGCATTTGGGACAATTTGGAGAAGGTTTAATGGATTAATGGGCAGGTTGTCTTGTAAGGAATATTGGGCAGATCAGGCCTATATCTGTTGGAGTTTAACAGTGACTTGATTGAAACATATAAAATCCTGACGAGTCTGCAGAGGGTGGTGTATTGTTAGGCTGGAAATGCCTAACACGTTCTTTAAGATCTGATCAAAATGATTAAAAGAAAACATGTGCACTTCAATGTGAAGCAAATTGATTGGCTTAAAATACTTCAGACATACATGATTTAATAATTGTTAATTTATACTACTGATACTATATATATGGTAGTAATATAATTAGGTTAAACAATGGCATCAAGTTGGAAAATTTACGTCCCACATCAAGAGACTTGGGGTTCAAATCTAGGGGATCACTTCACTGAGGTGCCGAGGGAGTGCTGCACAGTTAGAGTTGCAGCTTTTTGGTTTACTCATTAACCTGAGACCCAGTCTGCCCTCTGAGTTAGCCATGAACCATTCCAAGATATTGGTTTGAAGAGATAGAAGGTGAGCCTGGTTTCCAATTTTTATTCCTTAACCAAGAGCTGAGGATAATATCCAAAACCACACTGGTTTGAAGGAATTTGCCGGAATTCACTGCTGCAATTCCCACATCACAACAGTGCTTGCCAGCAGAATCTCCTACTCCTGGAACTGGCAAGCTTGATGGTAGGAATTGCATTGAATTAGACCCCAAAGACCGTGCTGCCTTCTCAACACAATTGGACTTAAGCCCATTGCCAACCTTCCTGCCCCACAGCCAATTAAGGCCCTTAAGAAGCTAATTAAGGACAACCTAAAGTTCTCAAGCCACTCCCTCTGGGATTTCCCCAGCAACAGAAGCAACTGACACCAGGCAGCATTGCTGAGAGCTGCAATGCCTTGAGCAGCTTGTCACTGGGGCATGAAGGGGGCCAGGAGGGGGAGGTTGCCCCCATTGAGAAGCAATCGCAGAGTTATTACTGACGCATCGAGTCTGCATCAACTCCACTACCCAGTGTCAAACTCCTGTCTTTATCCTATATCCCCGTACCGCCACTGCTATCGAAAGAAAATCCAATGTCCTCTTAAATGCCTCAGTTGAAGCTGCCAACACCATATTTCCAGGAAGTGTTTTCCAGACCCTAACTACTCGCCGTGTGAAAAAAGTTCTTTTCTCACATCAGAGATAGTAAGAACTGCCGATGCTACAGTCAGAGATAACACAGTGTGAAACTGGAGGAACATAGCAGGCCAGGCAGCATCAGAGGAACAGGAAAGCTGACGTTTCTGGTCTGGACCCGAACACTTTGTTATCTCTTGCCTCACATCATCCTTGCTCCTTTGCACATCACTTTAAATCTGTGCCCTCTCATTCTTGTTCGTTTTACAACAGGATGTTGTGGAGCGGAGGTGATGGCCTAGTGGTATTATCGCTGGAGTGCTGCTAATCCAGAGACCCGGGTAATGGCCTGGGGACACAGGTTCAAATCCTGCCATGGCAGATGGTATAATTTGAATTCAATAAAAAACCTGGAATTAAGAATCTAATGATGATCATGAATCCATTGTCAATTGTCGGGAAAACCCACTTGGTTCACTAATGTCCTTCAGGAAAGCAAACTGCTATCCTTACCTGGTCTGGCCTCTGTGTGACTCCAGACCCACAGCAATGTGATTGAGACTTAACTGCCTTCTGGGCAATAAATGCTGCCTAGCCAGCAACACCCTCAATAAATGAATGAATGAGGAAAAAGCTTCTATCTGCTCTGTCCAGCTGATGAATGTAAACCTTAATCACATCTCCTGTCCTATAGAGCAGTTCCAAATTCTTCAGTGTAACCAAATAGCTGAAGTTTCCCATTCCTGGAACCATTCTTCAGAATTCTTTTTGCATAGTCTCTCCAATGCATTCGGATCATTCCTATAATGTGGCACCCACACCTGTAAACAATGCTGCACCTGAGGTCTAACAAGTGTCTTGTGCAAGTTTAACATCACCTCCTTGCTCTTCTACTCTACGCCCCCATTAATAAAATCCAAGGACACTGTCTGTTTTCCTTACTGCTCTCTCCAACTGTCCTGCCACCTTCAATGATCTTTGATCGTATACACTCAGCTCCCTCTGCTCCTGCACTGCATTGAGAATTTAGTTTACAAAGTCTTTCAATATTCTTTCGAACAAACGGTGAAAGTGCCTGATGGAGCAATTGGAAGTTTGGCTGGCACACACTCACCATCCCATGGTCTTGATTGTAGGGGAAACCTCATTGGTAGCTTAGAGTATGACTGTTTGAGAGCTAGCTCTCCAGCCCACAGAGACCCCCACCATCTCAGCAGGATCCTGCCCCACCTCTCAAAAACATTGGATATAAAGCACATGTCACAAGGTTTTGAAAGGCACAAGATAAATGCAAGAAACAAAAGCAGAAGTTGCTGAAAAAGCTGAGCAGCATCAGTAAAGAGCAATCAGAGTTAACATTTCGGGTCTGGTGACCCTCCCTCAGAACTGCTTTTCCAGCAACTTCTGTTTTTGTTTCTGATTTACAGCATCGGCAGTTCTTTTGGATTTTAGATAGATGCAAATCTTTCCTGTCGGAGGATTGGCATTTCTCACAAACCGTCAGCACCCGAGTGGTCGCCAGTCAGACTTATACATTAAAAACGCAGCCAATTCGCCAGAGAAATGACACAGCAAACTGCATTGACAATGATTTCTGGAAATACGGACAGGGAGAGATGTGGTTGTATGGTTTTGTCGTATCACTGAAAGTCGATTTGAACGTGGCAGTGAGCAGCTATTTGCTGCAGGTGGCGCCAGTGTTCTGTTGATCAAGTTGCTCTGTTTTAGATTTGCAGAAAAATTTTTGACTGACCACCCACATGATCACAGTAGCCACAAGAACAGGCCAGAGGCTGGGAATACAGCAGCAAGTAGCACACTTCCTGCCTCCCTAAAGACTGTCCAACATGTACAAGGTACAAGTCAGGAGTGTGGTGGGATACTCCCCACTTGCCCGGATGGGTGCAGCCCCAACAACACTCAAAAAGCTTGATACTATCCGGGACAAAGAAGTAAACTTGATCAATACTGCTGTCGCTATCATCAACATCCACTACCTCCATCACAGAAGCTCAGTAGCAGCAGTGTGTATCATTTACAAGCTGCAATGCAGAAATACACCAAAGTTCCTGCAACAGCATCTTCCAAACTCACAACCTCTACAGCCTCAAAGGACACTGGCAACAGATACATGGGAATGCCAACATTACCTGCAAGCTCTTCTCCAAGCCACTCACCGTCCTAATTTAGAATAACATCACTGTTGTTGTAGTGAATGCCTTCTTCAATTGCGACAGGCAATGGGATACAGGTACGACCAGGATGTTGATAGGGAGGATGTTCTAAGCAACTGTGAGGGAACAGTGGTGTTCTGAAGAAAATTCATATTGAACTCAAAGCATTAACTTTATTTCTCTCTCCATAGTTGCTGCCAGAACTGCTGAGGTTCTCCAGCATTTTATGATTTAATTTCAAGGCAACCTAGTGGTCCGGTTTCCTCCCACAGTCCAAAGATGTTCAAGGTAGGTGGATTGGCCATGCTAAATTGCCCATAGTGTTCAGGGATGAGTGGATCAGGTGGGTTATAGGGGGATGGGTGTGGGTGTGATGCTATGAGGGTCGGTGTGGACTTGTTGGGCCAAAGGGCCTGTTTCCACACTGTAGGGATTCTATGAATGTCTATGAAAAACGGTGGCTCAGTGGTTAGCATTGCTGCCTTACAGCACTAGGGTTCCATTCCAGCCTCGGGTGACTCTCTGTGTGCAGTTTGCACATTCTCCCTGTGTCTGCGTGCGTTTCCTCCGGGTGCTCCGGTTTCCTCCCACAGTCCAAAGATGTGCAGGTTAGGTGGATTGGCCATGCTAAATCACCCCGAGTGTCAGGGATGTGCAGACCAGGTGAATTAGCTGTGGTGAAAGTGGGGGTCTGGCTGAGATGCTACTTGGAGGGCCAGTGTGGACTTAAAAGGCTAAATGGCCTCTTTTTGCACTGCAGGGACTCTGTGACTCTTTGATTTCCTATTGCAAATCTCCCTTCCTTGCCTGATACATTATTGCAAGTAATTATCAGCTTTGGAAGAAAGAAACTTTCAAAAGGGAAATGGTTTGAAAAAAGGAAACATTGGCAGAGGTGTGGAAAATGTTTCATTATCAGTTTTGTTACGTTTTAATCAGTTAAAGTATATGTCCTTTTGGCCTACTATATTAAGAATAACAGCTGTCCTTTAGCGAATACCTCATTTAAAATCTTGCAGCAACAACTGACATTTGTATAGTGTTTTTATTGTATTAAAATGTCCTAAAGCGCATCACAGACACATTATCAAACGTTAATGTTCTGGCTCCCAGTTCGGATTAGTCATCCAGCAACCATGAGACAGTATTCTGGAAAAGGGTTAGAGGTTACGAGGAAGGGAGAAACTAGGAGATGGGGAACACCTCACAATGGAGATGCGGAGAAATCTTTCTCTCTGAGGATTGTGAGCAATTCCCTACATTCCCCTGAGGTCTGGGATATTGGAACTCAGTCAATAGTCATAGGGTCATACAGCACAGAAACGCACCCTTGATCCAACTCGTCCATGCCAAACACGTTTCCTAAACTGAACTAGTCCCACTTGCCCATGTTTGGACCATACCTCTCCAAACCTTTTCTATTCATGTGCATGTCCAAATGCCTTTTAAATGTTGTAATTGTACCCACCTCTACCACTTCCTTTGCTCATTCCATACTTGCCCCACCCTCTGTGTGAAAAAGTTACCCCTTAGGTCCCTTTTAAATCTTCCCCCTCTCACCTTAAACCTATGCCCTCTAGTTTTGGACTCCCCTGCCCCAGGGAAAAGACCTTGACTATTCAACCTATCCTTGCCCCTCATGATTTTATAAACCTCAATAAGGTCACCCCTCAGCCTCCTACACTCTAGGGAAAAAATGCCCCAGCCTATCCAGCTTCTCCTCAGAACTTGAGCCCTCCTACCTCGGTAGCATTCTGGTAAATTCTTTCTGCACTCTTTCTATTTCTCAGTGGTGGATAGATTCTTGACTAACAATGGGAGTTGGAGGTTACAGTTGTACACTCAAAGCGTCTTTGAGATCTACAGCACAGAAAAAGGCCTTTCAGCCCATTGAGTCTTTGCTGGTAAAAAAAAAACAAACCCCTAAATATTCTAAACCCATTTTCCAGCATTTGGCCTATATCCTTGTATGCCTTGACATCACAAGTGCACATCTAAATACTTCCTCAATGTTATGAGGGTTTCTGACTCTACCACCCTTACAGACAGTGAGTTCCAGGTTCCGACCACCCTCCGGGTGGAAACATTTCTCCTCACACCTCCTCTAAACCTTCTGCCCCTTACCTTAAATCTATGCCCCCAGTCATTGATCCCTCTACCAATGGGAAAATCTCTTGAGGTTGGTTGGCTCGCCGAGCTGGTTTGTTGTTCCGCAGACGTTTCATTAGCACACTGGGTAACATCCTCAGTGCAGCCTCCGATGAAGCATTGGTGTGTTTTCCGTCCTGGTTTTTAAACTCTGGGGTCCGTTGAAATGGATTGCCTCACTTCCGGTTTTCCTTAGTAGTGGAATGTATACGGGGTCGAGTTCAATGTGTTTATTAATAGCATGCTTCGTGGAGTGCCAGGCTTCTAGGAATTCTCATGCTTGTCTCTGCCTAGCCTGTTCCAGCATCCTGGTGTTGTCCCAGTCGAAGTCGTGGTTCTCCTTGTCCATGTGGATTGAGATGAGTGAGTATTGGTCGTGTCATCTCACTCATCTCAATCCACATGGACAAGGAGAACCCAGACTTTGACTCCAAAATCCTGGGACAGGCTAGGCAGAGACAGGCACGAGAATTGCTGGAAGCCTGGCACTCCACGAAGCATGCTATTAATAAACACATTGAACTCGAACCCGTATACATTCCACTACGAAGGAAAACCGGAAGTGAGGCAATCCATCTCAACAGACCCCAGAGTTTAAAAACCAGGTGGGAAAACACACCGACGCTTCATCGGAGGCTGCACTGAGGATGTTACCAAGCACAGTAACGAAACGTCTGCGGAACAACAAATCAGCTCGGCGAGCCAACCAACCTCAACACCCACAACCTGAGCTACAGATCTACTCCAAAACCTTAGGGAAAATCTCTTTCCTGTCTACGCTATCTATGCCCCCTCATCATTTATCTATTTCAATCATGACCCCTCTCTGTCTCCTCTGGTCCAAGGTAAACAACCCAAGTCTGTCCAATCTCTTCTCATAACTGAAACTCTCCAGCCCAAGGTTAGCGGGGATAGTCAGGAAATTAGAGTCGAAGCCAGTAGATCAGCCATTATCTTACTGAATGATGGAGCAGGTCTAAGGGGCTGAATGGCCTCTTCTGCCTCGACCTATTCTCTAAACCCAGAGCATTCCCCTTACATGTTGGAGAAATGCAAAGCAGCACCTGCTTCTAAATGGAGCTCACAGCCTAAAGCTGCAAAACACAGCAACAAAACCTGCCTCATTATTTAATTATGAGGCAGAGTAAACGCATGAGCTTTACCATAAAACAGCCAAAGCACAAAAGAAAAATCCTTGGGGCGATAACTGGCTGATCTAATCTGAATAGCAACCTGTCAGAACAGGAGCAGTGGCACAGTGAATGGTGGGGTCTGCTGCTCTCCATCTATCTGATCGTTTTCGAATGACAAACACCGAGCTTTTTGCTGACATAGTACAGCACCAGTCCTGCTGCTCCACTGATAGTGATGGTACCTGAGCAGCAATTTGTTGGCACCCATTGTGGCCTGCATAAGATTCTCGGGCACACAGGCATTCTGGAAACCAGGGTGACTAAAAGTGAAGAAGGGTCTAGACCCGAAACATCAGCTTTCCTGCTCCTCTAATGCTGCCTGGCCCGCTGTGTTCATCCAGCTCCACACCTTGTTATCTCAGACTCCAGTATCAGCAGTTCCTATTATCTCTGACTAAAAGTGCCTCCTGAATTGACCCCTCAATAATCTAGGCCTCTACCCCACCCCAATAATATCCCCGACCCTTTTGAGATTTTAATCACCTTAATCCCAAACTGTGCACAATGGAGCACGGTGATGGAGTGTTTGTATACTCAGGGTGGCTCAGTGGTTAGCACTGCTGCCTCACAGCGCCAGGGTCCCGGGTTTGATTCCACCCTTGGGCGATTATCTGTGTGGAGTTTGCACATTTTCCCCCGTGTCTGTGTGGGTTTCCTCCCACAGCCCCAAGATGTGCAGGCTAGGTGGATTGGCCAGGGATTTTGCAGGACAGGTGATTTGGCCACACTAACTTGCTTGTAGTGTTCATTCTACACTGTAGGGATTCTACTTCCTGCTCACCATCCCAGGCCCCAAACATACCTTCCAGGTGAAGTAGCACTTTACCTGCACTTCCCACCATCTAGTCTACTGCATTCGCTGCTCACAACGTGGTCACCTTTACATTGGGGAAACGAAGCATCGACTGGGCCACCGCTTCGCAGAACATCCACATTCTGTCCGCAAAAAAGGCCCTGAGCTTCCAGTTGCCTGCCATTTCGACACAGCACCCTGTTCCCTGGCCAACATCTCTTTCTGATGTTTTCCCAGCCACCATCAGTTCTAAGGAAGTGTCACCGGACCCGAAACGTTAACTCTGTTTTTTCCTTCACAGATGCTGCCAGACCTGCTGAGCTTTTCCAGCAACTTTGTTTTTGATCTCTTTCTCAGGATTGCCGCAGTGCTCCAGCAAAGTTCAGCACCTCATTTTCCGCTTGGGAACCCTACAGCCTTCTGGACTTAGTATCCAGTTCAACAGTTTTAGGGCTTGAGGCTGTGTCCTTACCCCAACCCCTACACACCAGACTTTGTCATCATATGGGCTACCACCACACATATAGCTACTAAATAGCCCCTAGTAGAAGTGATTCATTCTCCCATTCTGTCCTTTGTCCACTTCTTTGTCTATCCAACCATTTTACTCTCTCTTTGGGCTCTATCTCCACCTATCATTTACTCTCCCCCCTCCCCATCTTCTGGAATAAATACCAACTTTTCCCTAGCCAACATCAGTTCTGAGGAAGGGTCACCGGACCCGAAACGTTAACTCTAATTTGTCTCCACAGGTGCTGCTGATTTTTTCCAGCAATTTCTGTTTTTATTTCTGATTTCCTCCATCCACAGTTCCTTCGCTGTTTTTGACCGAATGCACGTACATAGCTTCCCAGGGAGCATTATCTTCATATTGTCTTATCTTCAAGTAAAGCTATTGTTTCACCAACCCCAGTGCTTGATGGGTAAGTTTACAGAATTGCGGAATTCATCGAATCCCTACAGTGGGGATGCAGGCCATTCTCCCCATCCCGACCCTCCAGAGAGCATCCCACCCAGACCCACTCCCTGCCCTATCCCTGCATTTCCCACCCTGGACACTATGGACAATTTAGCATGGTCAACCCACCCAACCTGCATATCTTTGGACTGTGGGAGGAAACCGGAGCACCCGGAGGAAGACCACACAGACATGGGGAGAATGTGCGAACCCCACACAGGCAGTCGCCCGAGGGTGGAATCGAACCCCGGGCTTCTGGCGCTGAGGCTTCCAATGCTAACCACTGAGTTACTGTGCTGCCTGGTGTGGTGCAGGAGGAGACCATTCAGCCCATCATGCCTGTACCGATTCTATGACCTAGAGGCAGTCTCCTGCCTTTTCCCCATATCCCCTCCGACTAATTCTATCCAAATAACAGTCCAACACCCTCTTGAAGGCCTCAATTGAACCTGCCCCCACCACATTTCCAGGACATGCATTCCATACCCTAACTACTCACTGAGTGAGAAAGCTTCTTCGCACGTCACCCTTGCTTCATTCGCACCTCTCTTTATTTTTACGAGTGTATGGATCCACTGTTTGCTTGGTTAAGGCCCAGCCCTGCTCCTGAACTCTTCGATTTACAGGTTTCCTTGAAAGTGAGTGGGCTGGGTGCCAGTCCCTGGTAATAATCTGACCCTCCAAGGCCCATCACTGGTCCAGACTGACTGGACAGACTTCAAAATGATAAATTAGGGTGAATTTTGCATGGGGAACGTGTGTTTTCTGAAACACCAACCTCCTGGAGATGCTGACTAACAAGGATAATGTGCACTGGTGTGTGGTCGGTAATATAGTAAATGTTCTGAGCTCTTTATATAACAGGAGGAATAATGATCAATGGTAGGAAAATTAAATACTGAAAGAGGCCATTTGGCCCAGTTTACCTGTACTGGTTCTCTTAAAGAGCTATCCTATTAGTCTCACTCCTCTACTCTTTCCCCAGATGCCCTCAATTTCTTCTTTTTCAAGTGTTTTTCCAATTTCCATTGAAAAGTTACCATTGCATCTGCTCCCATTACCTCTTCAAACAGTGCATTCCTGATCACAACAGCCTGCAGCGTAAGATATTTCTCCCAGATATTGCAGGGAGATGCAATCTATGTAGTGCCTCTGACACACATTGGGATGACCCAGGAATAGAGTCATAGAGTCATACAGCACGAAAACAGACCCTTCTGTCCAACCAGTCCATGCCAACCACGTTCCCAAACTGAACTAGTCCCACCTGCCTACACTTGGCCCATATCCCTCCAAACCTTTATGTTAGAAAACAAAATATGCTGCAGAGATGCATAAGGAGATATTAGTGCCCAGTATCCTGGTATCTTTCCATTTTTATGTGATATATTTGCGATAGGGTTGAGGATTAATGCCACCGTTTTACATTTCTGATTATCACAATTATGAATATAATCATTATGAACATTTCGACTGAGATTAAGACATTAAGGTCTCTCTGTTCACCCAAATGAGCTCTCACCTGTGGTTAAAATTTAATGTCAGTGAGTCAGTGTGAAAATTTTCTCCTGAAATTAACTTTTAAGTTTTAACTTGGCTACCTGCAGTTTCTGTCTAATACCGGAGTTACTTGTATTCAGCAACGATTATTGTATTCCACATTACACCGTGTGCTTTCTGAAGAGACCACAGTTTAACCTCCTGTATCTTTGATGTATCACAGATCAATGGTATCTATTTTTACTCAATGTTTCATAGTTACACTGGTATTCATCCAAAGTCTTGCAGCCTGTTCCTATAAAAACCGAGACAACAAGGTGCAGGGCTGGATGAACACAGCAGGCCAAGCAGCATCATAGGAGCAGAGAGGCTGACATTTCGGGCCTAGACCCTCCTATAAAAACCTGTTCGGAATGAGAGGTGTGCGGTTGTTTTGGAAGGTTGGAGCAAGTCATGGAGATCAGTCCAGAGAGGTGATGTTGTTTGAAAACATAGATGGCAATCTTAAAACCTTTACTGGGCACACGAACGGGTCAGTGGGTAACGAATGAACAGGTTTTTATAGGTCTTAACCCAGGCCTCCTGGGTCAGAGGTAGGGATACTACCACTGCACCACAAGCACCCCTATCCCAGCAATTGTATGCTGTATCCATGTTAGATATTAATCTGTAATGATCCCACTTAATGATAAGACTGGATGAGACAGACTTCAGAGTAAAACCTGACTTGGTAGACACTAATATCGATTTTCTTCAAAAATGTGAAGTCAGGTAATGAGTGCAATCACAAGTCTGCCATTGTATTTTTGACACAACGATTAAAATGTTTCATAAATTAGAAAAAAAGAAATATGTTAGACAGGACAAATAGATAGAACATAGAACATTACAGCGCAGTACAGGCCCTTTGGCCCTCGATGTTGCGCCGACCTGTGAAACCAAACTGAAGCCCATCTAACCTAAACTATTCCATTATCATCCATATGTTTATCCAATGACCATGTAAATGCCCTTAAAGTGGGCGAGTCTACTATTTTTGCAGGCAGGGCATTCCACGCCCTTACTACTCTCTGAGTAAAGAACCTACCTCTGACATCTGTCCTATATAGATTGGAAAGGTTTTATTGTAGACTTTGGAAAATGATTCAGATTCACACTATTGCTTTTTCCACAGCAAGTTCTTTCCAAACACCGCAACCTTGACAAAGAGTCGTCACATTAGACCTTCTGATTGAGTCCAGTAAGGCTGCAACCAGTTTGATTTCATCGCGTTTCTGTGAATTCACTTGATGCTATTTCACTTCAGCTGGTATCCTTCCTTCAGGCTCCTAAACGAAACTGCAAACTGAACTCACTGTCACTTGAAAGTCAGCGTATATGCATATATTCCCTGACAAAAACAGAAACTGCTGGCAAAGCTCAGCAGGTCTGGCAGCATCTGTGGAGAGAAATCACAGTTAAAATTTCAGGTCCAGTGACACTTCCTCAGTTCTGCTTTAATAAGGGCGGCATGGTGGCTCAGTGGTTAGCATTGCTGCCTCACAGTGCCAGGGACCCGCGTTCGACTCCACCCTCGGGAGACTGTCTGTGTGGAGTTTGTACGTTTACCCTGTGTCTGCGTGGGTTTCCTCCAAGGGTTCCGGTTTCCTCCCACAGTCCAAAGATGTGCAGGGTAGGTGGATTGGCTATGCTATAGTTCCCAGGGATGTGTGGGTTAGACAGGGTTAGGGGAATGGGTCTGGGTGGGATGCTCTTTGGAGGGGCAGTGTGGACTGGTTGGGCCGAATGGCCTGTTTCCATACTGTAGGGATTCTACGAAAAACCGAAAGAACTGCAGCTGCTGAAAATCAGAAACAGAAATTGCAGGAAAATCTCAGCAGGTCTGGCAGCATCTGTGAAGAGAAATCAAAGTTAATGTTTCGGGTCTGGTGTCTGAGCTCTAAGGAAGGGTCAGCGCACCTGAAACGTTAACTCTGATTTCTCTTCACAGATGCTGCTATTTCTGCTGTTTTCTGATTTCCGGCATCCGCAGTTATTTTGGTTTTTATCATATATTTCCTAAATGCAATTCCCTGTGGTTTTTAATAGAAGGTTAACATTTCAGCCTCCACTGTGTAGCATAACCACACACACAGACTGACTTGGCTTTCAGGATTAGAAACACAAAAACTTGGAATACAGGAACAGGAATAGGCCATTCAGCCCTTCAAGCCTGCTTCACCATTCATTATGTATGACAATACTACGGCTGTGAGAGGTGTATTTGGTCCTTTTTTTTAATGAAGGGAGGTTGAGACCAAGGGACCAAGCAGTCTGCTCAAAACCCACAAAGTAAACATCTTGGGACGCCTTGGTTTTATTTTCAACGTTGGAACAATAGAAGCAGCCTGACTGGGTGTGGCCAAGCTCCCACAGAACTAGAATTTTTAGTTTTAGTTTTTCAGTAGCAGTTGCTGAGGTTTTGAAGCTGGGTTTGGAAGCTGCAGTACATCTCTCCCTGCTACTATCTCTCCCAGAGTTTCTCTTAATGCTTTTCCTCCTGGACTGGAGAATTACATGTGAGATAATCTATTTTACTGAATTTACCTTTGCCAAAGGTGTGTTTATGTGACATTACTGTATTGGAAGAGTTACTGTTTAGTAGCTAAATAATCTATTATTCTGTTAAGTTTTCCAATAGCGTTGTTATTCCAATTTCTTCTTTCTTTTGTTGTATTTTAACTGTAGTGAATGAATAAAGTGTGTCTTACTTTGAGGCTGGTAGTTTGACCAATCAAATTGCACCTGGAATGAAATACCTGGCGCTTGCCTATAAAATAAGAAAACATTAGGCTCTGGGCTATCTTCTTAATATATTTTGAGGGTTTGGACTGTACTATAAGATATGATCATGGCTAATCATCCAACTCAATGACCTATTCCCCCATATCCTTTGATTTCTTCAGCCCCATGGGCCATACCCAACTCCTTGAAATACAACTTTTTGCCTCGACTGCTTTCTGTGGTAGCCTGTAACTCACTTTTGTGTATCTGTTATTCTACATATCAATCCCCCAAACCCCTTGAATACACTTTCACCTGTAATTCACTCACTAGCATCCTTGATTATACATATATCCACTTGAATTCCTTGGCTAGATTCGAGCCCGTAACTCCAGTCTCAGATTCCCATCCAATTTTACGTGGAGCTGAGTCCTTGGGGAATTCTGACTAGGAAAAAGCTCATGTTTGAACTCCAGGAGTTTCTGGCAATTAATAATTAATCTACAAATCAATGCTTGAAGTGAAATCTGGAAGAAAAAAGTCATAAATAAAACAAAGAGATAGCAAGAACTGCAGATGCCGATGTCAGAGACAACACAGTGGGAGCTGGAGGAACACAGCAGGCCAGGCAGCATCAGAGGAGCACAAAAGTTGACTTTTCAGGTCGGGCCCCTTCATCAGGAATTTCTGAAGAACGGTCCCGAACCGAAACGTCAACGTTCCTGCTCCTCTGATGCTGCCTGGCCTGCTGTGTTCTTTGAGCTCCACACTGTGTTGTCCATAAACAAAATAAATGTTTCTTTACCTCAGCCATTTTAGTTTGTTAGTTATAAAGATACCAGAAATGGGTAAAAGCCTAATGACCGGATGTCATCCAATCAGTTAACAGGAAGTTTGTCTCTAATTTTTAACTGGCTGTCAGAAGTCAGTGTGCCATGACAATGGATACATCAGGCAACCAATGGTAGAGGTCAGAGACAGGAGTTCATGTGATACAACCTCGCGGGGATATCCAGTCTGAGTTGGCAACCCTACCTTGTGAGTTTGTTTGTCATTATTGCAAACTGTAATATGTGCCTGTTGTCACTTGGTACCCTCCACTCCTGCCCCTGTGCACTCAATTTTACCCGCAAACAATCATTTTGGAGTGTTTTGCATGTTGGTTCAACATGGTTCAATGCATAAAAGTGGAACTATTGTCCACAGAAGCACAGCAGGCAAATTCCATCACTTTTCTGGATATTGTGACCTTTTCCACTACATTTCACAGACGTTGTTACATTGTCATTTCTTGAATAGTGTTGAAGAGAGAGACCGATATTTCAGAGCCAAAATGGAATTGAAAAGTTAACTCTGTTTCTGTCTTCATAGATGCTGCCAGACCTGCTGAGTTTCTCCAGCGCTTTCTGGTATACCTGTCTCTGGAACGCCACATGCCACTGTTTGTTTTCACATCTGGCCAATTAGAAATAAAAGCAAGGAGTTTTTTGTTTACCCATCAAGGGCAGTGAAATTCTTGAAGATAAGTCGAGTTGATTTATTGATTGATTGATTGATTGATTTATTGTCACGTGTACCGAAACACAGTGAAAAGCTTTGTTTATGAGCTATTTAGGCCGATCATAGTAAGCAAGGATGTATAGATCCAAAAGACTTAGACAGAGACATACAGGTTACATTGGACGGGGGTGCGCTAGGCAAGATCAACGTTAGCAAGGACAGCGTTATTTGAGGCTAGACAGCCCATTCAACAGTCTGATAACAACTGGGAAGAAGCTGTTCCTGAACCTGCTGGTGCATGTGTTCAACCTTCTGTATCTACTGCCTGATGGAAGAGGTTGTAGGAGGTCGTTACCGGGCTGCGATGGGTCTTTGATGACGTTGGCAGCCTTTCCGCAGCAGCGAGCCATGTAAAAGGAGTCCAAGGATGGAAGGTTGGCTTCCATGATGGTCTGGGCTGTGCACACCACCTTCTGTAGTTTCTTACAGTCCTGGGAAGAGCAGTTGTCACACCAGGCCATTATGCACCCGGCCAGTTTGCTTTCAGTGGTGGACCTGTAGAAGTTGGTGAGTGTCCCTATGGACATGCCAGATTTCCTGAGCCACCTGAGGAAGAAGAGGCATTGTTGTGCCTTCTTGACTGTCACATTTACGTGGGAAGTCCAGGACAGGGTTGTTGGTTATTGTCACTCTGAGGAACTCGATGCTGTCCACCCTCTCAACCTCAGAGTCGCTGATGTAGATGGGGACGTGTTCTCCTCCTTTCCTTCTGAAGTCGATGATCCGTTCTTTAGTTTTGACAATGTTGAGGGACAGATTGTTTTCATTGCACCACGTTACCAAGCCCTCTATCTCCCTGCTGTATTTTGACTCGCCGTGTTAGATAGCCGTCCCACTATGGTGGTGTCAGCAGCAAATTTGTAGGTGGTGTTCATTCGGAATTTGGCAACACAATCTTGGGTGTACAGGGAGTACAGTTGGGGGCTGAGGATGCACCCTTGGGGGTCTCCAGTGTTGAGTGTTATTATGGAGGAGGTGCAGTTACCTATCCTCACTGATTGTGGCCTGTGGGTCAGAAAGCTGAGGATCCAGTTGCAGAGGGAGGAGCTGAGACCAAGGTCACACAGTTTTGAGATCGGTCTGGGGGGGATAATGGTGTTGAAGGTGGAGCTGTAGTCAATGAGCAGGAGTCTGACGTAGGTGTCTTTGTCATCTAGATGTTCCAGGGATGAGTGCAGGGCTAGGGATATGGTACCTGCTGTTAATCTGTAACTTCTGTAGGCAAACTGTAGGGGATGAGGCAGGCTGGGAGATTGGAGTTGATGTGGACCATGACCAGCCTCTTGAAGCACTTCATGATTATTGAGGTCAGAGCCACTTGGCTGTAGTCATTAAGGCACACGGCATGTGCTTTCTTAGGTACAGGGATGATGGTGGTCTTCTTGAAGCAGGTGGGGACTTTGTCCTGTAGGAGGGAGAGGTTGAATATGTCAGTGAATACCTCCACTGGTTGATCCGCACAGGATCCGAGTGCTCGGCCGGGGACACCGTCCGGGCCCGTCACTTTCCTTGAGTTGACTCCCAGGAAGGACAATCTGATTTCTGAAACGGTGACAGAGGGAACAGGTGTGCCTGGGGCTGTCGGGGCAGGCGTTGCCATTGGAGGTGGTAAACTGCTCAAACCGAACATAGAAAACATAGAGCCTGTCAGGGAGGGATGTGTCATTGTCCGCTATCTTACACTGTTTCATTTTGTATCCCGTCATGTTGTTTAGGCCTTGCCTCAGACAGCGGGAGTCTGTTTGGTAGGTCTGGGCCTCAAATCTAGTCTGGTGCTGCCTCTTGGCCTCCCTGATGGGTTTGTGGAGGTCAGATCTGAATTTTCTGTATTGGCCTTGGTCACCGGACATGAATGCTGCACATCTCATCTTCAGTAGGAAGTGGATTTCCTGATTCATCCAAGGTTTCTAGTTGGGGAACACTCGGATTGATTTTTTTGGTACACAGTCCCCCACACGTTTGGTAATGAAATCCGTGACGGTGGTGACGTACATGTCTGGGTTTTCTGCTGAACGCTTGAACACGGTCCACACCACCGAGCAGTCCCAGAGACGGTCTCCTGCTGCCTCGGACCAGCACTGTACTTTGTTTTGTGAAGGATTCTCCCGTTTCAGCTTCTGCTTGTGAGCTGGGAGGAGGAACACAGTGCTGGTGATCGGATTTTCCAAAGTGTGTGGGCGTGTGATGGAGTGGTAGGTGTCTTTGATGGCTGTGTAGCAGTGGCCCAGAATGTTCAGTCCCCTGGTGGGGGCAGGAGGTGTGTTGGCAACATTTTGGCATCACTCCCTTCAGGCTGGCTTGGTTGGAGTCACCGGCCACAATGAATAGGGACTCAGGGAATTTTGTCCCCAGAGTGTTTGTGGCAGTGGAAATCTCATCTAGGGCATTCTTCCCATCCGTGTGGGCTGGTATGTAGACTGTTGTCGGGATGGCGGAGGTGAACTCTCGCAGTAGGTAGTAAGTAGTAAAGTGTTCTAGGTCTGGGGAGCAATGGCTTGCCAGGGTCGCTACCTCCCAGCACCAAGTGGTATTGATCAGGAAGCATACCCCACTGCCCTTCACCTTATCTGAGGACACCATGCGGTCCATGTGGTAGGTGGAGAGCCCGTCAGCTTAGTCCCTGGCGAAGTGGTGACGTAGAGGTCATGTTACTGGGCTGGTAACCCCAGGCTAATGTTTTGAGGACATGGGCTTAAATCCCACCATGGCAGATGGTGAAATTAGAATTCAATAAAAATCTGGAATAAAATGCTGGCCTAATGGTAACCGTGTGACCCGTCTGGTTTACTAATATCCTTTTAGGGAAGGAGATCTGCCATTCTACCTGGCCTGGCCTACATGTCACTCCAGAGCCACAGAAATTTGGCAGAGTCTGAACTGTCCTCTGGGCAATTAGGGATGGGAAATAAATGCTGTCCTAGCCAGCAACACCCACATCCCATGAGTAAATAATTTTAAAAAGCTGACTCTACAGAAAGCCTATTGTAATTCCCTGCACCTCATTTGCCTTAATAGAGTCATAGTCATAGAGATCTGTAGCACAGAAAAAGGCTCTTCAACAAATGAAGTCTGCACCAGTCAAAAACAACCACCTAACCATTACAGTTCCATTTTCCAGTATTAACTAAGCAGCACTTTTTCCAGATGCTACAATGTAGATTGGGTTATTTATACCCAGTGTGTTTCCAACAGTGAGAGAACAGAACACGTCTAATGGAAACACATCTATGCATACTGACTGGGCCAAAAGGTTTAAACTATGAGGACAGTTTGCATAGACGAGGTATGTATTCCCTCGAGTGTAAATCTAATTGCAGTGTTTAGAATGATTAAAGGATTTGACAGGGTCACGAGACAGAGACTTGTTCATCTGAAGCAGTGTGTTTCCAACAGTGAGAGAACAGAACATGTCTAATGGAAACACATCTATGCATACTGACTGAGCCAAAAGGTTTAAACTATGAGGACAGTTTGCATAGACGAGGTGTGTATTCCCTCGAGTGTAAATCTAATTGCAGTGTTTAGAATGATTAAAGGATTTGACAGGGTCACGAGATAGAGACTTGTTCATCTGAAGCAGGGAGACCAGAAACAAGGGACAAAACCTTAAAATTAGTGCAAGGCCATTTGGGAGGAGATGTCAACAATGAGCAATACAACACAGGAACAGGCCCTTCGGCCCTCCAAGCCTGCGCTGACACATTTTGCCCTTCCAAACTAAAATTGTTTTCACTTGCTGGGTCCTTATCTCTTCATTCCCTTCCTATTCATGTATTCGTCCAGGTGATTCTTGAATGCTGTTATTGTGTCAGCTTCCACCACCTCCTCTGGCAGCCCATTCCAGGCACTTATCACCCTTTGTGTGAAAAACTTGCCTTGCACATCTCTTTTAAACATCCCCCCTCGCATCTTGAACCTGTGGCCCCTAATAATTGACCCCTCCACCCTGGGAAAAAGCCTCATACTTTCCACTCTATTCATGCCATTCACAGTCTTATAAACTCCTATCAGGTCGCCCCTCAACCTCCTGCATTCTAATGAAAACAAACCCAAAAGTCTATCTGACTTTCCTTCATAGCTAAAATCCCCCATACTAGGCAACATCCTGGTAAACCTTTTCTGTACCCTCTCCAAAGCATCCACATCCTTCTGGTAGTGTGGTGACCAGAACTGTACGCAATATTCCAAGTATGGCCTAAGTAAAGTTCTATAAAGCTGCAGAATAACTTGCCTGGCCTTATACTCAGTGCCCCTATCAATGAAGGCAAACATGCCATAGGCCTTTTTTCACTACCTTATCTACCTGCACTGCCACCTTCAGTGATCTGTGGACCTGCACACCCAGATCCCTCTGTATATCAATACTCCTAAATGTTCTGCTATTCACTGTATAATTTCCACTGTATAATGTCAAGAAGCACTTCCTCACACAAAGGGTGGTGGAAATCTGGAACTCCCTCTCCAAAAGCATTTGACTCTACTTGTGAATTGCAAACCTCAAGACACAGTTAGATAGGTGTTTCTTGGGCAAATAGTATCAAGAATTATACAACCAAGGTGGATTGATAGAGTTACCTCACAGAACGACCATGATTAAATGAAAACTGGGACATGTTGGAGGGATTGAATGGCCTCTTTCTGTTTTTACATTCCTTGGGCACTATGTGTCACATGAAAGCTTCTTAAACTAACTGCAATGACTGGAGCTGTTCTTTATCTGTTGCATGACAATGAGAGTCTCCCATAGAAGCACTGTGTCGAAGTGGCCAGAGAGGACAGCACCCAGATCATAAGACATAAGAGCAGAGTAGGCCATTCAGCCCCTCGAATCTGCTCCACCATACAATGTGGTCATAGCTGACCTGATAGCCCTCAACCAAGTGAACCTTTGCTGAGGAAACAAGGTATAGAGCTGGATGAACACAGCAGGCCAAGCAGCATCAGAGGAGCAGGAAAGCTGACGTTTCGGGCCTAGACCCTTCTTCAGAAATGGGGGAGGGGAAGGGGGTTCTGAAATAAATAGGGAGAGACGGGGAGGCGGATAGAAGATGGATAGAGGCGAGCAGTTTCAGGGCCGAAGAGATTACGAGAGAGTTGCAGTGGGAGAGAGATCCACTGAGGTCTTTCCGGAGGGAGGAGGGTAACTTCTTCAAGGTAGGAATCCTTAGAAGAGGCTTCGCAGTGGGGTTAAAATTGTTTCAGAGATAGTCGGAACTGCAGATGCTGGAGCATCTGAGATAACAAGGAACTGCCTCCACCTTCCTTAAATAAGGGGCCCAAGCTGTTCACAGTATTCTAGCTGTGGTCTAATGAGTACCATTTACCATTTTAGCTAAACCTCTCACTTGTATTCACCATTCCCTGAAAATAAAGGTCAACATTTAATTTGCCTTCCCTATTGCTTGCTGAACTTGGATGCAAAGTTTTTAGTTATTTATGCACAAGGACTCCCAAAATTTCCTCTGTGCTGTAGCCATCCCCAGACTTTCTCCATTTAAATAATGTTCAGCTCCTCTATTCTTCATGCACCACCTCACATTAAATTGCATCGAATATGTTTGTGCCCACTTGCTTAACCTGTCGAGACTCAGGCAGCGGCCAGTGGCTGGATGTGACCCCGATCCTCTGGCAGGAACAGGAGCCATGCGGAGCAAAAAGTGGTTTTGTGGTCCTACTATGACCCACACTACAGCCCCTGCCTAATAAGGACAAGAACTTATGTTTGTGATGCACCTATAACTGGAACTTGGAACTAAATTGCAGCTCTTTCATTGCCGCTGGGTCAAAACCCTGGTACTCCCTTCCTAAGAATACTGTGGGTGTAGCTATAACTCATGACTTACAGCAGTTTAAATCGGTGTTAAGCCTTCTCAAGGGCAATTATGGATCAGCAATAAATGCTTGTCCAGCCAGAAACACCCACCTCCCATGAAAGAATGACACAGTAAAACAGGAGCACATGCAGTTAGGTGGAAGCTGACACCAAATTACCAAGAGAAGTCGAGATCAGGACCAGTTAAAGAGCTGGGTGTTTGGGATCCATTCAAAGGAGGGGAGAGTGCGATAAGCAGGAATTTCAGAAGGGAAAGTCTGAGTGCCTGCTACATTACAAAAGTCACAACACTTCACAAGTGTACAGCATTTTGGAACATTTTGAGGTTGTGAAAGGTTTCAGACGTTGTCTTTTGTAGACAGCTGAGGAAAAAGCAGCCTTCATGAGTAAGATACTAAATAAAAGCTGAAAAAACTGCGGATGCTGTAAATCTGGAACAAAAACCAAGTTGTTGGAAAAGCTCAGCAGGTCTGGCAGCATCTGTGAAGGTAAAAACAGAGTTAACGTTTCAAGTCTGGTTTCGGGTTCTGAGGAAGGGTCACTGGACCCGAAACGTTAACTCTGTTTTTTTCCTTCACAGATGCTGCCGGACCTGCTGAGCTTTTCCAGCAAATTTGTTTTTGTTCCTGAGTAAGACCTGGGTTCAATTCCACCCTCGGGCGACTGTCTGTGTGGAGTTTGCACGTTCTCCTCATGTCTGCGTGGGTTTCCTCCCACAGTCCAAAGATATGCACATTATGTCAGTCAGCCATGCAAAATTGCCCGTAGTGTCTGGTGATGTGCAGGCTAGGTGGATTAGCCATGGCAAATGAAGGGTCACAGGAATAGGGTAAGTAGGTGGGTCTGGGTGAGAGGATCTTCGGAAGGTTGGTGTGGACTCGATGGGCTGAATGGCCTCCTTCCACACCGTAATGATTCTATGACAAAGTGCCTTTGGTTTCTGCAACTACGGGGAATATCAAATTCCAAAGTTTTGTTTTTCTTGATATTGCAAAGACTGTTCCGAACTGCTTTAGTATCTGTGAAAGGAGATAAAGATTTTTTATAAGAATAAAGTATATTTTTGCAATTTAAATAAAAACCAAAGGAAGTGGGGATGCATCAGAGGATGCATTGGAGGCTAATCCCTCAGAGAGTGGCAGAGTTGGTGGACATTATGAATAATTAGGAGTGTTTGTATCAAGGCCTCAGTGACATGGACCTGAGGCAGCAGTTATCTATCCGATGTGTAGCGAGGATCGTGACTGAGAGGACCAACCCCTCCACTACTTCTGTGTGGGAGATGTCACAATGTTAACAGAACAGTTTTCATAGCGTAACAGAACCTGGGGGAATCATGCAAGATTCATTAGCGAGGATAGCTTAAGGCAACTTTGCGTTTGAGATACTTAATTCAGGATGCGTGCAGTTCCAGTCCGGTGTTCGGAAAAGTAAGACCCCAGTTGCTCATTAAAATCCATACAACACATGTCACTGTGACGGCTCAGCTTTCCTGTTACACAATGCTGAGTTGAGCTTAACACAATATCAATACATGTAAGCCACAGGTGTCTACACACAGGGCTAATGCTGCAAGGCAGGCTCTGCTATATTTGAATCAGAGATAGTAGGAACTGCTCTGCTATATACTCAGTCAGTATCCAATGCAATGATAAACATAGCCAAAGTGTTCTCAGAGACGGCTTTTTAATTTGGGCTACATCCTGTGTGCTTTAGCATCTAACAATTCTGCTTTCAGACCGTAAATTTTGTGTTGAAAGCCTGACCTAAGGAAGTGAGGTTTTTGATTTTCTCCATCCACTCATTCCTGTGAGAGAGCTATTGGGGATCAAGGTTTTTAACTCATTTCCATCAGCGACAGGGAGAAGGCAAACTGTGAGCCAATTTTATACCTCGATGGGTTTTATTTTGTGGATTTGGCAAAGGTCGTTAGCTCATATAACAGAGTGTCAGAATTATGAACTCTTTGATTGAGGGTTAATAACAAAAAGACAAAGACTCAAAAGTGCGCTAATAAAACACGGGTTTCTAAGTTTTGTTATGTTTGCTGGGAATGATGTGCATTCAGACGGAAGGCTCCATTCTCTGCAAACAAAAGAAATACATTCAAGCTCTGCTTCCTCATTAACATACCCAGGAGCATAGTGAGCCTATCATTTCCCCTTGCTGTTTCCATGGCAACTCCTCATCTCTTCAGAGTCAACTTGTGAACCAATCAGCATTGCTTTTCTCCTGTCGTATAAATTGTTGTAATCGTTTGGAATTTGGCATTCTTGTATTGGTCCTGATGAGTATGAAGGGAAAAGTTTCAACACCACGCCGCTCTTTAAAATTCTAAGTAATTGGCAAAAGAAACAGAGGTGAGTTGAGGTGAAGATTTTTTTTTGTTTACACCGTGAGTTAAGGTGACATGGAATGGACTACCTGAAAGGGTGCTGATGGCATGTTCAATAACTTGCAGAAGGGAACTGAAGATATGCTTGAATAGGAAGAGAAATTTCAGGACAACTGTCATTGACTACTACAAAATTCTTACAGGGCTTGACAGGGAGGATACTGAAGGATGATTTTCCACCGCTGAAGGGGTCTAGAACCAGGGCACACGGTCTCAAAACAAGGGAGAGACTGTTTCATATGGAGATGGGCAGTGAATCTTTGGAATTCCCTACCCAGAGGGCTGAGTAGGCTCAGTCATTGTCCAAGACAGAGATCAGTAGATTGCGAAAGATCTAAGATATTATGCAATATGAGGATCATGCAACAAAGATAGAAGACCAGTCATGGCCCAATCGAAAGGGGGAGAAATCTCAAGGGGTCTACTCCTGCTCCTACTTGCTGTGAAAGGACAGGGCATTGGCCAATTTAAACAACTCACTTAAAGAGACAGAATAGCCTGATGGGACGAATGGCTGAAAGATTCTATTCTGTCACATTCCATTGGATGTTTTATGAGATGATGCTTATTCTAAAGTGATTTGCAGCCAATAAATGACTTTGTTGAAGTGTGGACACTGTTGTAATGTGTGGCAGTGTCTGGTGCACAGTGGAGCAAAGACCCTCAAACAGCAATAAAAGGACAATACGATTATAATGATGCAGTGTAAAAGCAAACCCTGGGCAGGATACCTGAGAGAACCCCAGTGCTCTTCCTGCCAATAACATCATTGGATGTTGTATACTTGAGAGAACAGGTGGGGTCCTAGTTTAAACTCCAGCAAAGCAGTCCTTCCTTGGAACTCAGAGAAATCAGACTTAAACCAAAAAGCCTCTGATCTACAGCCATGAAAGCTACCGCTAGGTCCCCACTGGCCCTGAGGAAACGTTTTACTGAGATTTATTCAGTTAATATGTAATTAATCTGTGATTTATTCAGCATCTCTTATCAGATGTGTCACTGGCTAGGTCACCGTTTATTATCCATTCCTAATTATCCCAGGGAAGGAGGTGGGGTCGGCTCTCTTCTTAAACTGCCACCCTTTGGGTTGTTGATGCACTCACTGTGGATGGAGTTCCAATATTTTGACTCAGCACCAAAGAAGAAATGCTTCACTGTCTGAGGAGTCATGAATGGTGCTGAACATTGTGCAATCATCAGCTTCTGACGTTATGATGGAGAGAAGGTCATTGATGAGCAGCTGAAGATGGTTGGGCTGTGGACACTACCCTGAGGGACTCCTGCAGAGATGTCCTGGTGCTGAAAAGGCTGACCTCCAACAACCACAACTATCTGCTTTTCTACTAGGTATGACACCAACCAGCAGATTGGCCCCTGTCACCCATTGATGCTAGCTTTGCTATACTCCATCAAATGCAGCCTTGATATCAATGGCTGTCACTCTCACCCCACCTCTGGAATTCAGCTCTTTTGTCCATGTTTGAACCAAGGCTGTAATGAGATCAGGAGCTGAGTGGCCCTGGCAGAACCCAAACTGGGTGTCACTGAGCAGGTTATTGCTGAGCAGGTGCTGCTTGATAGCACTGTTACTGACACCTTCCATCACTTTACTGATAATTGAGAATAGACTGATGGAGCAGTAATTGTTTTGGGTTGGATTTGACCTACCTTTTGTGTACAGGAAATACCTGGGCAATTTTCCACACTGTTAGGTAGATGCCAGTGTTATAGAATTCCTTTTCTAAAGGACATTAGTGAAACAGGTGTATTTTTTTAATCAAACTGCTCGTTTCATGGTCACCAGTGATTACACTATCGATAAACTGAACAAGTTTGAGACGCACATACAGGAGGATATTCTGTACATCCCATACAGGGAGAAAGACTGATGGGGAAGTGCAGGCAATGGCTGAAGAGGATATCAGCACACAACATCAAAGAGAGAAAGATATATAACTAAAATATTGTCAGAATACAGAAAGGAGATAGAGTGTCAGGTGTCATGGTGCAATGATTACAATCTCTCTCTCAATGTTGACAGAAGAAAAGAACTGATCATTGATTTCAGGAAGAAAGGAGGAGGACACACCCCTGTCTACATCAACAGAGCTGAGATGGAGAGGCTCGAGAGCATCAGGTTCCTCGGCATGATGATAACTGACAATCTGTCCTGGATCTCTCATGTAGATGCGACAGTCAAGAAGGCACAACAATGCATCTTCTACCTCAGGAGGCTTAGGAAATTTGTCATGACCATAAGGGCCCTCACCAATGTTTACAGATGCACCATTGAAAGCATACTGTCCAGGTGCATAATGGCCTGGTATGGCAACTGCTCTGTCCAGGACCGTAAGAAACTACAGAAGGTTGTGTGCACAGCCCAGACCATCACAGAAGCCAACCTTCCATCCATGGACTCCATTTACACTTCTTGTTGCTGCAGAAAGGCTGCCAACATCATCAAAGACCTCGCCCACCCTTGTAATGGTCTCTTCCAACCTCCTCCCTCAGGCAGAAGATACAGAAGCTTGAACACACGCACCAGCAGGTTTAAGAACAGCTTGTCCCCTGTGTATAAGACTGCTGGATGGTCTTCTCTAACTTCAAATAATGTTGGTCTTGCTAATGTTGATCTTGCTTTTGCACACCACCTGTGCAGTGTAACCTTGTATGCCTCACTCTGTCTAAGCACCCTATAATCTGTATGTCCTTGTTTGCTATGATCTGTCTGTACTGCTTGCAAAACAAAACTTCTTGCTGTACTTAGGTACATGTGACTGCAATAAATCAAATCAAAGCAAGAGAACAGACAGTGAACAGAGACAGCTATTGGAAGAAATGATTTGTATAAAACATAAGAAAGGGAAGCAGAGAAGAAAATGGGTGATGGATATGATATACCAGATGTGGTTGACCTGTGTAAAGGCAGCACAGGACACAGAGTGGATGATCCAGACAATCAATCTTCTGCGAATAAGAGGACACCAATCAATGAACCATCCTGACCGCTATGTTATCATATCAATGAATTACAATGTTATACCAACATTGTACACTACCCCTGCATTCTATCTCAACACAGTGCACTCGCCCGATCTCAAGAACTGCTTCCTGCTCCACCAGTGTGGCCTTTTTGTCCATCTCCGATATACGTACACACCTCCCATTCTGCTATTGCAGTACTACCTAGCACTGGGTCCTGGGATAGCTTTCTGTTGCTGCTAATCTGTCGGGGAATGAATTAGTGCAATCAGCACTAAAAAATGTACAGAAGCTGCAAAGTAAACTCAGCCTATTTCCCAAAGAGAAACTCGAACCTAACCCTGAGTTAGACCCTCCCAACTCATTAACAACCATTTATAACCTTTTACAAAAACAAAAAAGCTGGAGAAACTCAGCAGGTCTGGTGGCATCTGTAGAGAGAGAAACAGAATTAACATTTTGGGTCCAGTGACCTTTCGTCTGAAAAGCAGTCACTAGACCTGAAACAGTAACTCTGTTTCTGTCTCCACAGATGCTACCAGATCTATTGAGTTTCTCCAGCACTTTTTGTTTTTGTTTCAGGTCTCTAGCATCTGCAGTTCTTTGTGTTTTTTTTCATAACCTTTTTATGGATGGGATTTGAACTCTTACGTCAACAATGAAAGAGCAAGGGTGGGAAACTGCTATTCTACCCTGTGGTCCTGAGAGTAAGTCTCTTCAAAACTACATTCCGTACTCATTAACCACGTTGTACAAAGTCGTGGTTCTGAAAGAGTTCATTTTTGAACTCTGTCGAGCTACACCAAGCCTCATAATGTCACACAGCCTCTGGGTGAGGGGGTGAATCAGGTGGACTCTGTTGCTGGAGACAAATAATTCTCCTCTATCGCTTGTCAATAATAGTTCACTCACCTAAAAAAAGTTACTGTAACTTGCCCACAGTTACTGCGATAAAACAAACAGCATCTTAGAGAGCCTAAATAAAAATGAAATAGAGCTGTGGATGCTGTAAATCAGAAAGAGAAACAGAAATTGCTGGAAAAATGCAGCAGGTCTGGCAGCACCTGTGGAGAGAAATCAGGGATAACATTTCGGGTCGAGTAACCCTTCCTCAGAACTTCTTCCACTGATACTTATCCATTGTCAATCCTCTACCGTAGTCAACTAAATATTGGGAGAGCGAGGTCTGGGGAAGAACCTTAGGGCCTAGATGGTTGAAGACTTGGCTGCCAATGATGGTCCAAAGGGGTGGCTCAAGAGATTTCCAGGAATTAACACAGAAATCTCGGAGGGCTGTGGAACGGGACGAGGTTTTCAGAGGTACGGTGGGATGAAATCCAGGCTTCTGAGTGCCCGGCATCCCACTCCGAGTCTCCACAAATTAATTATCCTTCAGCTGACAGCGCAGCAAAGATCGGAGAGTTGCCAAGTCAGGTTGCATTGCTATCAGAGCACTTAACTGGTACCAAGAGATAACAAGGTGTAGAGCTGGATGAACGCAGCAGGCCAAGTAGCATCAGAGGAGCAGGAAGGCTGACGTTTTGGGCCTAGACCCATTTCTGAAGAAGGGTCTAGG
>NC_063338.1:91461334-91478882 GCF_021869965.1 Rhincodon typus | reverse complement strand
TGCTGTGTTCATCCAGCTCTACACCTTGTTATCTCAGATTCTTCAGTATCTGCAGTTCCTACTATCTCTCCACAGAATGTTATTCTGGATTAATGGCCCAGTGAATAGTAATTCTAGCCTGGAGACCAGGAATGGGCGGAATGGCCTCCTCCTGCTTTCTACATCCCTTACGCTCCTCATATTGCAACTGAGCAAACTTCATAAACCTGTCACCGTGAGTCTGCACCTCTAATCAATGCTTCCCACCTGGATTTGGACACTGGGAGATGGCACCTTGAATAGGTGCAAACATTCACTCCACCCCGGATGCACAGTAGCAGCAGTGTATACTGTCTCCAAGAATCACTACAGAAATTCACCAAAGATCCTGAGACAGCATCTTCCAAACCTATGACCTCTACCGTCTAAAAGGACAAGGGAAGTTCCCCTCCAAGCCACTCACCATCCTGACCTGGAAATATATCGTTTATCCTTTACTGTTGCTGGATCAAAATCCTGGAATTCTCTCCCTGACAATATTGCGGGTGGACTACAGCAGGTGGACTGCAGCGGTTCAAGAAGGCAGCTTACCACCACCCTATCAAGAGCAACTAAAAACAGGCAAGAAATGCTGTCCAGCCAGCGATACTCACGTCCCATGAGTAAATAAATAATTTGCTTTGATTTATTGTGGTCATGTGTACCTAAGTACAGTGAAAAGCTTTGTTTTATGAGCAGTACAGACAGATCATAGCAAACAAGGACATACAGTTTTTTTAATTCATTCACAGGATGAGGGCATTGCTGACCAGGCCAGCATTTATTGTGTAGTTAAGAGTCAGTCACATTGCTCTGTGTCTGGAGTCACATGTAGGCCAGCAGTTTCCTTCCCTAAAGCACATGAATGAACCAGATGGGTTTTTCCCCAACAATTGACAATGGGTTTGCGGTCTTCATGAGATTCTTAATTCCAGATATTTAATTCAAATTCCACCATCTGCCATGTTGGGATTCGAGCCCGGGCCTCCACAATATTATCTGGGTCTCTGGATTAACAGTCCAGCAATAATACCATTAGGCCATCACCTCTCTTCTTGCTCATAGGGTGCTTAGACAGAGTGAGCATACAAGTTACACTGCACAGGAGGTTCACAAGATCAACAGTTGAAGTGAGAGAGTCCATTCATCAGAACTAATAGCAGAAGGGTAGAAGCTGGTCTTAAACTTGTTGGTGCGTGTGTTCAACCTTCCGTATCTTCTGCCTGACAGAAGAGGTTGTAGGAGTCCAGCCCTGCGCTCAATTGCTGTGTGTTCACTAAGGGTCATGAGAGTGTTGATGGTGAAATATGGTTTCTCCTGGAGTAGGGTGAGCCACTGCCACTGAAATGTATTGGATGCTCTTCATCCCTGTTGACTGCTAGTGAAAGTGTGCAAAGGGCTCATCTGAAACTCAGACAGACCATCAGCACCAATTAACAATGCATCACTTTTTTTTAAAAAATCCTGGCACATTGAGGAGCAGTTCTATCTTAAAAATCTGTGATATCTGACCAGCAACTCGAACAGAAAGCTGTAAACTCAGTGTCAGTTTAGGGAACCTGGATTTGTACAGGAGAGACTAATATACCAAGACTTAAGTTATCCATTAAATATTACAGGAAGGGGAGCATGGTTTAAGCATTAAACAGGACCCAAACTACTCGTGTTAATGAAATTTGATCCACTTCAAGTAATCGTTTGAGTTGTAAACTGTGTGCCCCATGCCCTGCAAAAGAATTTACACATATATTTGCATGTTCTTCAGACTATTCCTTTGGTTATTGTGCTGTGAATTCAATTCAGATACCGGATCCAGGAATTCCACACTGTGTGGAAACCCTCCCACTACAGGTTCCCCATATCCTGTTCCCTCTGGATGAGCGACAGCTTCAAACAGATTACATTGTCAAGATGCAGTGGCCTGGAAACAGTTTCTTATACTTGCTGGCAATAGTTTCATTTTAGAGAGGGAGATGCACTGCCAACTCTTAGTTAAATTAAATCATCTAACCATGATCAAGCCTTGACTGCAAGGTATCTCTTGGAGAAATAGTCCAAACATGTTGTGCCTGAAATTGAGCTGCGGCAAAATTTTCGCCAATGCCGTCAGTTCTAATACACCCTTTTGTTGGACGTCAGCCACAGAGAATGGAAATGCTGAGCGTTTGGTTCCTGGTCAGTGCTGAATTCACTGGCATGGGTAACAGTCAAAGCTTTTACAATTATTCCCCCCCAGGCTCCAAAGAGAAAAACAAGATTAACTCCAAGCTGACTCCCAGTGCTTCTCTGTTGCTTCCTCCATCTCTCTCTGTACCTGTCCTAACAAGTCTCTTCCTGAAGCCTTTCAGAGTCATGTTCAGCCACACCATCACCAAACACGTCTTCCCCTCCTCTCCCTTGTCAACATCCCATGGGGACTTTTCCCACAGTAATACCCTGGTCCACACTCCTCCAACATTCTCAACAAGTCTTCACCATCAAACAAACCCAGCCCCTTCACCCCTACCACACTTCAAGTCACTGTGTATTTCAATCTTGGAATCTCTGAGAGAAGGGTATTATAAGTGCAGATTCAAATACGTTGTCAATATTTCCAGCCTAGATTCAAATTTAGACAGTAGTCACTTGAGTGAGATGCTGGAATTCATTAACTAGCTCCTTCAACTTTTGTTTTAAATTAGGGATGAGGGTGTTGCTGACTAGCATTTATTGCCCAGAGGGCAGTTAAGAGTCAGCCACATTCCTGTGGGTCTGGAGTCACATGCAGGCCAGACCAGGTAAGGAAGACAGTTCTCTTCCCTAAAGGAAATCAGTGAACTAGATGGGCTTTTCCCCAATATTTGAAAATGGCTTCTTTGTCATCATTAGGCTCTTAATTCCAGATTTTTATTGAATTCAAATTTCTGCTGTGGCAGGATTCAAACCCAGATCCTCATTAACATTGCATTGGTCTCTGAATTGACAGTCCAGCGATAATACCACTAGGCTATTGCCTCCCTGCATGTTCTTTATGCCCTTAATGTAAGCTTACAGTTTACTGTAACTAAGCTCCCCAGCCAGATACACAAATGCCCTCGGTTGATCCATCACTCTCTAGAATGTGAGGACATAATCTAAATTCATCTTTCGTGCAGTATTTGAAGAGCATTGTTAAAGATACCAAGAGACTACTTTCCTCTGGATTTTGCTCGAGTCTGATAAATTAATCTTTAATTCCTGATGACTCCAGGCAGTCCAGGAGAGTTGGAACTCCTACTGGGCAAAAGTTCAGCATTGGACTTTAGAATTAATCCACTGCAAAGTATTAACTGAAACAGCAGAAGAGACATGACTGTTACTATATAGTCATGCTCAATGAGAAACACTCAAGCTAACACTATCCCTCCTGCCTTTATACAGCACAAGTTTCTTCCATTACACCATTGTCGTTAATCCTTCATGGGATTTAGGCATCACTGGCCAGGTTTGTTACCCCCCAGCCATAGTTGCCCTTGAACTGAGTGACTTGCATGTCCATTTCGGAGGACATTTAAGAGCCAACCACATTGCTGTGGGTCTGGAGTCACATGTAGACCAGACCAGGTAAGGATGACAGATTCCAGCTTCCCTAAAGGACATTTGTGAAGCAGATGGGTCTCTACAACAATCGACGATAATTTCATGGTTACTATCACTGAGACTAGCCGTGTATTTCAGATTTATTCCCTGATGTTAAATTCCATCAGTAGCATTTGAATCCCTGTCCCCTAAGCATTAACCTGGGCTTTTACATCCCCATCTCCCATTTCCACTGCCCCTTCAGGCACCACTTTCAACATCACAACAACTCTGTAAACATATTTCATCTCCTGGCTAGATAATTTGACAATGATCTTACATGTGTCCCTCAGAACCTGGCCCTGGACACAATTTTTCCAAACTTGCTCTCTCTCAAGCCCCCTTATAACTTTGAATGTCTCTGTTGTACCTACAGTCAATGTTCTCCGGTGTAAACAGAGCCAAGGTAAGTTTTCCCCTTCACTTCTAGCTCCTGTCAACTACAGCAGGATGCAACTGTTAACAAATTGAATATGTGCCTTCTTTTTGGAAAAAAATAAGGCTGTTGAGCTTCTCATGTGTTGTGAGTGTGATGAGCATGTAAATACTACCAAACATTAAGGAAATGATTGAATTTCTGCATTTAGTATGCAAAACTCAGGCAAATCTTTCTACAGCTGCTGCTGATAGAACTGTGCTTCCCAAGCCTCTGCTAACAGCCAAATCAACTTCATTCCATCATAGAACTGGAGTGGCACAGTGGCTCAGTGACTAGCACTGCTGCCTCACACCACCAGCAACCCATGTTCAATTCCAGCAGCAGGTAGCTGTCTGTGTGGAGTTTGCACATTCTCCCTGTGCCTGCATGGGTTTCCTCTGGGTGCTCCAGTGTCCAGAGATGTGCAAGCCCCTTAGTGTGCAAACTGGGAGGATTAGCCATGGAAAATGCAGGATTACTGGGATGGGGTTGGTCTGGGCTGGAGGGTCTGTGTGGACTCAATGGGCAGAATGGCCTGCTTCCACACTGTAGGGGTTCTATGAATTGTACAGCATAAGAGGAGGTTATCAAGCCTGCACTAACCCACTGAAAGTAATTACCACTCAGTCCCACTTCTTCCAACTTTGCCCATAACTCCTCACTTTTGTTTTGCCTTTGTAAGAATTTATTAAATTGCCTTTTGAACACGACAATTGAATCCTCTGTTCAGGCAGTGTAGTCTGCAGTGTGGTGGTTTGTGGAGGTGTTTCCAGAACCATCCTCGGTGCCTTGGGTAGATTCATGAGACTGATCCTTCCCATCGTGATTACAAACATACCAACAACAAACAAGAGTAGACCACTTGGCTTCTCAAGATGGCTGTTCTGATTTTAATCTCAACTCTACATTCCTTCATAGCCCCGATAATCTTTCATTCCCCTTGATAATCAAACTCTATCCACTTCTTCTGCAAAAATATTTAAAGATTCTGCATTCAATGCCTTTTGAGGAAGGGATTTCGAAATACTCACAACAATTTGAGACAACAGTTTATTCCTTCATCTCTGTCTTAAATGGACAACACCTTATTTTTAAACCATGACCCATAGTTCTAGATTATAGAGTCATAAAGATGTACAGCACGGAAACAAACCTTTTGGTCCAACTTGTCCATGTGGACCAGGAATCCTAAATGAATCTCGTCCCATTTGGCCCATATCTCTCTAAACCCCTCCTATTCATGTACCCATCCAGATGCCTTTTCAATGTTGTAGTTGTACCAGCCTCCACCACCTCCTCTGGAAGCTCGTTCCATAAATGTACCACCTCCTGCATGAAAAAGTTGCCCTTGAGGTCCCTTTTAAATCTTTGCCTGTCAGGACAGGACAGGACAGAGAGCAAGGAATGCCTGTTGGATTAAATTGCATCTATTTCAATGCAAGAGGGCTAACAGGTAAGGCCGATGAACTCAGGGCGTGGATAGGTATGTGCGACTGGGATATTATAGCCATTACAGAAACATGGCTAAAGGAGGGACAGGACTGGCAAAGTACAGATGCTTTAGGCAGGACAGAGGTGGAGGAAAGAGGGGAGGGGGAGTTGCATTTTTGATTATGGGGCGTATCACAGCAGTGGTCAGAGATGAAATAATTGAGGGATAATCCAGTGAGGCTTTGTGGGTGGAGCTAAGAAATTAGAAGGGGCTGGTGACGTTATTGGGGGTGTACTATAGGCCCCCAAAACGTCAATGGGAATTAGAGGAACAAATATGCAGGGAGATTACAGAAACTTTCAGGAGAAATAGGGTTGTCATAGTAGGGGATTTTCATTTCCCTAACATAGACTGGGATTGCCATAGTGTTAAGGGCTTAGATGGGGTGGAATTTGTTAACTGTGTTCAGGAAAGTTTCCTCAAGTAGTAGATAGAGGGTCCTTCTCGGAAAGGGGCAAAACCCAACCTACTCTTGGGAAATAGAGCAGGACAGGTGACTGAGGTGACAGTGGGGAAGCATTTTGGGACCAGTGACCATAATTCTATTTAAAATAGTTACGGAGAGGGACACAACTGGTCCACAGGTTCAAGTTCTAAACTGGGGCAACCGTGAATTTTAATGGAATTAGACAGGAGCTTGCAGGGGTTGATTGGAGTTGTTTGTTTACAGACAAAGGGACCTCCAGCAAGTGGGAGGCCTTTAAAAGTTAGATATCTGGAGTTCAAGGTCTATATGTTCCTATGAGGGTGAAGGGCAAGGTGGCAGGAGTAGGGAGCCCTGTATGACAAGAGATATTGAAGCTTTGACCAGAAAGAAGAAGGAGGCATGGCTCAGGTACAGGCAGCTGGGATGAAGGGAATCCCTGGGAGGTATATAGGAGATACAGGAGTTTACTGAAGAAGGAAATCAGGGCCAAAAGGGGGCACAAGATAGCTTTGGCTGTGAAGAATAGGGCAAATCCAAAGAGATTCTTTAAGTATATTAAAGGAAAAAGAATAACTAGAGAGAGAATAGGACCCCTCAAGGACCAAAGTGGACATGTATATGTGGAACCGCAGGAGATGGGCGAGGCCCTCAATGAATATTTCTCCTCCGTGTTTACCATGGAGAAAGACATGAAGACTTGAGAATTTGGGTAAGTTAGTGGCAATATCTTGGGAACAGTCAATATCACAGTAGAGGAGGCGTTGGAAGTATTAGAATGTACGAAAGTGGATAAATCTCCTCGTCCTGACCAGATATATCCAAGAACCCTGCAAGATGCTAGAGAAGAAATTGCAGGGACCCTGGCTTATATATTTGCATCATCATTAACCACGGGTGAAGTCCCGGAAGACTGGAGGGTAGCGAATGTTGTGCCCTTATTCAAGAAGGGCTGCAAAGAAAAACCTGGGAATTACAGACCAGTAAGCTTAACATCTGTGGTAGGTAAGTTACTTGAGAAGATTCTGAGGGATAAGGTATACATGCATTTGGAAAGACAGGGTTTGATTAGGAGTAGTCAGCATGGCTTTGTGCATAGGAGATAATGCCTCACTAATTTGTTAGAGTTCTTTGATGAAGTGGGCAGGAAGGTTGATGAGGGCAGGGTGGAAGATGTAGTCTGTATGGATTTCAGTAAGGCCTTTGATAAGGTTCCACGTGGTAGACTGCTCTGGAAGGTTAGATTGTATGGGATCCGGGGAGAGCTGGCAAATTGGATACACAATTGGCTTGATGGTAGGAAGCAGAGAGTAATAGTAAAAGGATGCTTGTAGGAGTGGAGGCCTGTGACTAAGGGTGTGCCTCAGGGGTCAGTGCTGGGCCCATTGCTGTTTGTTATCTATATCAGTGATTTGAATGAGAATGTACAACACATGATTAGTAAGTTTGCAGATGACACTAAAATAAGCGGTATCGTGGACTGTGAGGAAGGTTATCAGAAATTGCAGCAGGATCTTGATCAGCTGGGAAAGTGGGCCAAGAAATGGCAAATGGAGTTTAATATAGATAAGTGTGAGGTGTTGCTTTGGAAATCAAATCAAGATAGGAGTTTCATGGTGAATGGTAGGGCCTTAAGGATGTAGTGGAACAGAGGGACCTTGGATTTCAGGTGCACAGTTCTCTGAAATTGGAGTCACAGGTAGACAGTGCAGTGAAGAAGGCTTTTGGTATACTGGCCTTCAACAGTCAGGGCATTGAACATAGAAGTTGGGAAGTTATGGTGCGTAGAAAGATAGAAACTTAAAAATGTAGAAGATAGAAGCAGGAGGAGGCCATTCAGCCCTTCGAGCCTGCTCCGCCATTCTTCACAATCGCGGCTGATCGTCCAACTCAATAGCCAAATCCTGCTTTCTCCCCATAACCTTTGATCCCATTCAGTCCCAAGTGCTATATCTAGCCACCTCTTGAAAACATTCAATGTTTAAGCATCAACTACTTCCTGTGGCAATGAATTCCACAGGCTCACTACTCTTTGGGTGAAGAAATATCTCCTCATTTCCGTCCTGAATCGTCTATCCCGAATCCTCAGACTGAGACCCTTGGTTCTGGACACACCCACCATCGCGAATATCCTCCCTGAATCTACCCTGTCTACTCTTGTTAAAATTTTATAAGTGTCTATGAGATCCCCCCTCATTCGTCTAAACTCTAGTGAAAACAATCCCAACCTAGTCAATCTCTCCTCAAACATCCATCCCCAGAATCAACGTGGTAACAGTTGTACAGAATGTTGGTGAGGCTGCATTTGGAGTATTTTGTTCAGTTTTGGTCACCTTGCTACACGAAGGATGTTATTAAACTGGAAAGAGTGCAGAAGAAGTTTACAAGGATGTTACCAGGACTGAAGGGACTGAGTTATACAGAGAGGTTGGAGAAGCTAGGACTTTTTTCTTTAGAGCGTAGGAGACTGAGGGAGGATCTTAAAGAAGTGTATAAGATCATGAGAGCCTTGGGTAGGGTGAATGCATTCAGATTTTTTTCCCAGGGTTGGGGAAACGAGGACTAGAAGGCATCAGTTTAAGATAAGAGGAGAAAGAATACATGGGAACCTGAGGGACAACTTTTTTTATGCAGAGTAGTATGCATATGGAATGAGCTGCCAGCAAAAGTGGTTGAGGTGGTCACATTACAACATTTAAAAGGCATTTGGATGGATGCATGGATAGGAAAGGTTTAGAAGGATATGGGCCAAGTGCAGGGAAATGGGATTAGCATGGATGGACATTTTGGTCGGATGGACCAGTTTGGACCGAAGGGCCTGTTTCCCTGTTGTAAGACTCTCTCTCACTCTCTTTCTTTCTCTCTAACTTAAACCTCTAGTTTTGGACTCCCCTACCTTGGGAAAAAGACTTTGTCTATTCACTCTATCCATGCCCCTCATGATTTTATAGACATCTATAAGGTCACTCCTCAGCCTCCAAGGTTACAGGGAAAATAACCCCAGCCTATTCAGCCTCTCCCTGTAACTCAAACACTCCAGCCCTGGCAACACCCTTGTAAATCTTTTCTGAACCCTTTCAAGTTTCACAACAACTTTCCTATAGCAGGGAGACCAGAATTGAATACAGTATTCCAAAAGTGGCCTCACCAATGTCCTCCCAACTCCAATACTCAATGCACTGACCAATAAAGACAAGCGTACCAAATACCTCTTCTCTGCCCTGAATATCTGCGACTCCAGATTCTCCCAGAAGAGTAAACAGCTTTTCCACATCCACCCAATCAAGTCCTCTCAGGATCGTTTTTTTCAATTAAGTCACCCTGACTCTTCTAAACTCCAGAGGATCCTTTCATCATAAGGCAATCCACTCATTGCAGGAATTAGTCTGGTAAACCTTCTCTGAACTGCTTCCAATGCATTAACATCCTTCTGCCAGTACACTGACCAGCACTGTACACAGTACTCCAGGTATGATGCCACAAATGTCCTTTATAACTGAAGCATAACCTTCCTACTTTTGCCTTCAATTCCCCTCACAATCAAACATAACATTCCATTAGCTTTCCTGATTACTTCTGTACCTGATACTGACCTTCTGTGATTCATGCGCTAGGACACCCAGATCCCTCTGCATCTCAGAGGTCTGCATTCTCTCACCCTTTAGATAATATGCTTCATTTTTATTCTTTCTGCCAAAATCAACAATGTCCCATTTTCCCATTTCGGTCCATTTAGTTAAATCTTTGCCTACTCACTTAACCTATCCATATCCCTTTGTGAGCTGAATTTGTACTCTTCACAATCCATTTTCCCATCTATCTTTGTGTCCTCAGTGAATTAAACAACCACACCTTCGGTCCTTTCAGCCAAATCATTTATGTAAATTGTAAAGAGTAGAGGCGTCGGAACCTGTCCTTAATCTTATTACTGATACAAGGACGCTCAAAGTCTGTAGCAGAAGATAGACTCAATCTTGCCAAACAAAATAGGTTTATTACATAATACTAAATAGCTAGTTGCATTACATCTGAAATACAAGACTGCCTCTTGAGAATTGTTAGGTCAACTTAAGAGTAAGACGTATCGCTGTTAGTTTAATTGACTTAGCGTTGGAACAACAGGCGCTGCAACATTACTCTTAGAACTTATTAGACTGCTTAGCTCCTCCTTGGAACAGTCCTTCCAATCCTGATTAGCAGGGCTTATCTCATGGTGAGAGTTAACCCTTTAAGGTACTAACTGCCTTATTCAAAATGGTCTAGAACATGAACACATCTCTCCTCGTATCCTCTAGTTGTCTTGCCCATAAACATTAATCTGTATCCTCCCATTACCAACCCTCCAACTATTAGAAACAATTTCCCCTTGCCCACCCTATAAAAACCTTTGAGAACCTTCAATAAATTGCCCCTCAACTTTCTCTCTTCCAAAGAGAACAATCCCAGCATCTCCACATAACTGAACTTCTTTGTCTTTGTCACTGCCGTAGTAAATCTCCTCTGCACAACCCCCTGAGGTTTTGAGGGTTTACACTCTTTTTTTAAAGAGAAGAAATAGGTATTCTGAAAATGATGATCACCGAAGTGATTCATGCTGTTACAAAGCAATGGAAATACGATTTTAACCACTCACGAGAATATAGGAAATAGGAGCAGGATGAGGCTATTCGGCCTGTCAAGCCCATTTCACGATCCAATAAGATCAAGATTAAGCCTACCTCCCGCTGAAGATTTTGTGTGAGCATTCTTCACCACATGATATCAATAATATTGGATGGAATCCTCCTAGACCCTTACCAATGTGGACCATGCTGAGACGTTTAGGAGAATTCTGAGACAAGCTGAGCAAAGCCTTTCTCAATGTAGGTGCAAATTACTGCAGATGCTGAAATCTGTACTGAAAACAAAAGAAGCTGGAGCTCACAACGGGTCAGGCAGCGTCCATGGTGAGAGAGCAAGGTCACATTCCAAATCTAGATGACTCTTCATCAGAGCCAAAGTGAAGTGAGGACGGGGCAGAATTTATGTGTGGGGGTGGGGAGTGAGTGCTGGGGGAGAAAGGGTGCTGGTAGCGAAAGAGACAGCCAGAATCCCTGTTGGAAGAAAGAGCAAAACTTCTTCAGAGTGGGCATTACTCGAAGAGATGTGGCTGTCGATTAAACACAATGTAGGCACAAATTACTGCAGATGCTGGAATGCTAAGTTCCAGATGTCAAGACAAGATTCTTGCTGGTGAGAGATTGAGAGATTTATTAGTTGAGGTTACCACTCATCATTGCCCTCATTACTATCTAACGTGACCTCATTTACATGCAAGTTCTCACCCTACCACCCAACAGTTAGAACCCAGAACCTGAGAACCCCTGACATGAAAGCTATAGAACATAGAACATAGAACAGTACAGCACAGTACAGGCTCTTCTGCCCACGATGTTGTGCCAAACTTTTACCCTAATCCTAAGGTCTATCTAACCTCCACCCCTATACTATACTATCATCCATATGCATATCTAATAGCCTCTTAAATGCCCCTAATGAGGCCAACTCCACCACCCTCTCCGGCAATGCATTCCACGCCCTGACCACTCTCTGAGTAAACAACCTACCTCTGACGTCTCCCCTATATCTACCTCCACTCACTTTAAAATTATGCCCCCTCGTAATAGCTACCTCCACCCTAGGAGAAAGTCTCTGGCTGTCCACTCGATCTATACCTCTGATCATTTTGTACACCTCTATCAAGTCACCTCTCATCCTTTGTTGTTCTAAAGAGAAAAGGCCTAGCTCTCTCAACCTTTCCTCGTAAGACCTTCCCTCCATTCCAGGCAACATCCTGGTAAATCTCCTCTGCACCTTTTCCAACGCTTCCACATCTTTCCTGTAAGGAAAGGAGGAAGGATGTTATTAAACTGGAAAGGGTGCAGAAAAGATTTACCAGGAATATACTGGGATTGGAGGGTTTGGGTTATAAGGATTGGCTGGAACTTTTTTCCCTGGAGCGTAGGTGGTTGAGGGCTGACCTTATAGAGGTTTATAAAATCATGAGGGACATAGATAGGATGAACAGCAAAGATCTTTTCCCTCAGGTTGGGGAGTTCAAAACTAAGGGGCATGGGTTTAAGGTGCGAGGAGAAAGATTTAAAAGGGACCTGAGGGGCAACTTTTTCACGCAGAGGGTGCTTCGTGTGTGGAATGAACTGCCAGAGGAAGTGATAGATGCAGGTATAATTACAACAGTTAAAAGACATTAGGACAGGTACATGAATGGGAAAGGTTTAGAGGGATATGGGCAAACACAGGCATATGGGATTAGTTTAGTTTGGGAAACCCATTCAGCACAGACGAGTTGGACCAAAGGGTCTGTTTTCATGCTGTATGGCTCTATGGCTCTATGCTTAATTCTCTGGATTTCCAACTTGGACAGTGGGTGCCAATGTCTTAAGACACACTCCAGGGCAGAGACATGCTCGCACCATTTCCAAAGTCACTGGCATCCAGCACATGCCAGCCTCTTACACCATCATAGCTCATCTCCAATCCACTCTTCCCACAGCCTCATTGGAAATTCATTACCTTTTAACATTTTGACCCCCTTAGCCAGAGCGAATAGCTGCACAGTTCTTCTGGCTTGCCTTGCTGTTTAGCACAGACCTAAAGCCAGGCAGCTTGACGTTGTTGTCAGCATTCATCTGTCAAGGGAGGTGTAGACATGTTGCTGTAGAGAACCACACGATATCAATCTCACACCTGCACAATGTGCCAGCAACTAACCCAGAAAACACACTGGATATACTCCGAGCAAATGGCAGGATCTCAAAGCCAAAGGGGAGTAGTCTTCTGTCAAGTCAGGGGAGATGCCCTTCAGACAGAGGGTGCCAGCACAGTAAGGCAAGGGCTATGTCCGATATCAGTCCAGGGGCTTGGGCACGGACTTTCACCAATGCAAGGTGGTCAAAATCAGGGTCCTGTCCTTGCAGGAGGCAAGGAGCCACAAGCAGACACTGACCTTTATTCTTTCTGCCACATGGTGGGCTGTTTCTGATGGAATTGAGTGAGATGAAAGTGGATGGCATATCTGTTGATGGCGTAGGTGAAGGAAAGGTGATGAGGTGCCCTGATTGAGTGAGCACGGCCTTGGTTCAAACACGGACATGACTATCAGTAAAATGATGGAAGGTGTCATCAATAATGCTATTAAGCAGCATCCAGTTTTGCTAGGGCTCCTTGATGCCACATGCGACCTTGATATCAAGGGCTGTAACTCTCACCTCACCATCCTGACCTAAGTCTATTCATGTATCCTTCTATTCCTGTTTATGGTTTTGCAAACAGAGTACTGGATACCCAGGAGTGTGTTGACATTCTCAACCTATATGATTTATACATAGACTTACATATAGAATAACATAATAGAATATATAAATACATATACATATATGTTGTACAGGACATTGATGAGGCCTCTTCTAGAGTACTGTGTGCAGTTCTGGTTGCCCTGTTATAGAAAGGATACTATTACGCTGGAGAGAGTTCAGAAAAGATTTACCAGCATGTTGCTAGGAATCGAGGGTGTGAGACATCAAAACAGACTGGAAAGACTGGGACTTTTTTCACAGGAGCATAGGAGGTTGACCTTATTGAGGTTTATAAAACAATGAGGGGCATTGGATAAGGTGAATGACAAGGGTCTTTTCCTAGGATGAGGGAGTGCAAAACCAGGTGACATATTTTTAAGGTGAGAGGGGAAAAATTTCAAAAGGACCTGAGGGGCAACCTTTTTACACAGAGAGTGGTTCGTGTGTGGAATGAACTTTCAGAGGAAGTGATGGATGTGAGTACAGTCACAACATTTAAAAGGCATTTGGATAAGTTCATGAATAGGAAACATTTGGAGAGATTTGTGCCATGCGCAGGCAGGTGTGACTAGTTTAGTTTGGGAACTTGTTTGGCATGGAATAGTTGGACCCAAGGGTTTGTTTCCATGCTGTATGTCTCTATGACTCTATGTAGAATATGTAATAGATTTCCGAGAGTGCTGTTCAGACTGGAATCTATTTGAAGAGTTTAGCTGGTTTATAAATAAAGTAGGGAACACCTGGCATAAAGCAATAAGTAGTTACAAATAAATTTGACACTAATTTGAGAGGCATAACGTAGATGGAAGGGGAAGGATGCAAGGGGACAAATGTTGTGCATGTGAGCTGCTCTTTGGCAGGTGGAATCCTATGTGGAATTCATCCAGGATATTGCTTATCCCCTTTGAATCTGAGAAAGACAAGTCAGAATAATTTCTTGGTGGTGAGAGACTAGAAGCTGTGGAGAAACAGGTATTCCAAAGGAAATGGAGTATTAAACTGTGGAGGTTTTGCTACAAGTGTAAAAGGCACCAGTCAGATCGCAGCTGGAGTACTGTGAACAGCTTTGGGCTCCTTATCTAAAGAAAAATGTGCTGACATTTAATGCAGTCCAGAGATGGTGCACTCGGCTGATATGGGTATGGAGGGACTGTCTTATGAGGAGAGTTTTAGTAGGTTGGACCTGTACTTGTTGGCGATCAGAAGAATAAGAGGCAACCTTATTGAAACACATAAGATTCTTAGGAGAACTGACAGGGTACATACGGAAAGTTTGATGCCATTGTGGGGCAATATAGAACCAGAAAGCATTTTCCCAGAATACAGAGTCGCAGGTTTAAGACAGACATGAATGAGGAGGGATTTCTTCTCTCAGAGGGGAGTAAATCCATGGAACTCTTTACCACAGAGGGCTGTCGAGGCTGGGTCATTTAGTACATTCGAGTCTGAGATAGACAAGTTTTTAATCAGTAAGGGAATCAAGGGTAATGGGGAACAGGCAGGAAAATGGAGTTGAGGATATTCATGGCAGGCATGATCTCATTGAATGGAGGAGCAGACTCAATGGGCTGAATGGCCTACTTCCATTCCCATGTCTTATGCTCTTAGATGGATTTGTGTGTCCAGGCTTATAAATAAGGGCACACTAATGCTCAGATCCATAATGCCATTAAAATGTCAGCCTTTCTTTCTAGTGTATGAGAATTCTGAATTGAGGATGCAAGGCTTCAGTTGGATATAGTCTTGCTCAGGCCCTACCTGCAATGCAGTGTCCATCTTTGGGAAATTGCACTTAATTGAGAGAACATTGGCCTTGGGAGGACTAAAGTTGCCATAATGTTACCAGACCGTAGGGCTGCTCTCTCATTAGAGAGAGACAACTGGTATGGAGTTTAATCTGAGGGTCACCATGCCTCAGGCAAGGGGAGAGGTTGAGATAGAAGGTCCTCTGTGGTTACCTCAGTCAGTGTGGGAATTGAACCCATGCTATTGGCATGACTCTGTATCACAGTCCAGCCATCCAGCCAACTGATCCCTTAAAAGTGAGCACAGATTCATTAAATTATCCCAGTGATTAAAGAGCTAGGTTGCACAAATGTTATTGATATCACCACATATCAGGGAACTATAGTGTCCTGGGATAACAAGGTGTAGAGCTGGATGAACACAGCAGGCCAAGCAGCATCAAACGTCAGCCTTCCTGCTCCTCTGATGCTGCTTGGCCTGCCGTGTTCATCCAGCTCTACACCTTGTTATCCCAGATTCTCCAGCATCTGCAGTTCCTACTATCTCTGAAACTATCGTGTCCTGCTGGGCTGTGCTCCTGTTTATATTAAAATCCCCTGGACTCTCCAACTGCTGCTGCAGAGTCATCTGAAAGTTGCCTTATAAGTCGCATTTTTCTTTCCACGAAGTGGAACGAAATCTTAGGTTGACTCCACATGTAATCTGTTGGATCCGCCTAGTTGGTTAGCTTTATTTATCCATCAGACTGTGAATGAAGAAACGATTAGCCAATTAGCGTAATCCTCGCCCTAGAACACATTGAATCAATGTGCCTAGTAAGTCAAATTACAACGAAATTAATTGGATTACTGAAGGTTAGCTCTGATCTCAGTTCTGTTGTTCCCTCAAGGGCAGTCAGCTATATCATGGCTTAGCCTTCAAGATACACATTGAAGGGAAACAAAGGGAGAGAAATTACTTCTTCTGCATGGGAAGACTAGCAGCGGACATAGTTTAAAAAGTAAAGCCAGACATTTGGGGGTGAAAATAGCAAACACATCTTCGTACAAATGGTGGGAGTAGTTGATGCTAGATCACAGGTTCATTTTAAAAGGACTTGTTTTCCTTCGCAAAGCGAAGGTTGAGAGATAATTTGGTAGAACCGCCCAAATTCCTGAGGACAGAGTAGAGAAGATGATAAGAAATACAAACAGGAGTAGGCCATTTGGCCCCTCGAGCTTGCTCTGCTATTCAATAGGATCATGGCTGATCCAACATTCCTCCCATCCACTTTCCTGGCCATTCCCTATAGACCTTGATTCCCCAACTGGCCAAGAATCTATTTATCTCAGCCTTAAATGTACACAGCTCTCTGTGGCAAGGAATTCCAAAGACTCAAAGTCCTCTGAGGGAAGAAATTCCTCCTCATCTCAATCTTAAATGTGGTGCCCCTTTATTCTGAGACTATGCCCTCTGGTCCCAGACTCTCCCATGAGGGGAACATCCTCTCAGCATTGACCCTGTCAAGCCCCTTAAAAATCCTACATGTTTCAATGAGATCACTTCTCATTCTTCTCAACTCCAGTGAGTAGAGTCCCAACCTATTTAGCTTTTGCTCCTTAAGACAGTCCCTCCCTACCAGGGATCATCCTGGTGATAGAGAGAAACTATTCCCATTAGTGCAAGGGCTGAGGTTCAGAAGACGCCATAGTAAAAGAATGATAAAAGGGCCATCACCAAATGAGAAAAGTATTTATACACAGTGAATAGTTACAGTCACTGCCCAAGATATTGCTGAAGGCAGAAAAAGTTCGACTTATGCACATAAAGAATATCTCCAAGTGCTGGAGGAATTAATACTTAGTGGATTGCAATGGGTTTGGGACATGGGAAAGTTGTGAAAGATGCTATATAAACGGAAGTTCATCCCTTCTTACACTTTGGCACCTAAGCATGTAAATTAGACTAGCACTCCAGAATAGGCAGACTATGGATATTGTTAGGAGTATTGCATATCTTTACATTTAATTTATATATTTTGTGTCAGGAGGGGGAGATGTTTCAGATATGTCTGTTTTTGTTAAGAGCTGTTTTTAGTCCTGGGGAATCTAGAGGAATGTTTGTTTGAATGCATTTTACTGAAATGTTAATTTCTTGAAGTGAAGAAATGGAGACTAGTCATTAAAAAATGAAAGATTTGTTATTGCCTGCAATAGGTATCCATGCAAACACACACATACACACACACACACACAGACACAGAAAAATCCTGAGCTTAGTCAGTCAGTGGTGTACCAGAGGCAGATTACTCGGAGCTGAATTTAGGGAAATCACATAATTGATTAGAAGGTAAGATCACAGTGAGATTAGTTTGCAGAGATAGTAGGAACTGCAGATGCTGGAGAATCTGAGATAACAAGGTGTAGAGCTGGATGAACACAGCAGGCCAAGCAGCATCAGAGGAGCAGGAAGGCTGACGTTTCGGGCCTAGACCCTTCTTCAGAAATTTCTGAAGAAGG
>NC_063338.1:91418079-91460934 GCF_021869965.1 Rhincodon typus | reverse complement strand
CCTTCTTCAGAAATTTCTGAAGAAGGGTCTAGGCCCGAAACGTCAGCCTTCCTGCTCCTCTGATGCTGCTTGGCCTACTGAAAATAGTTTGCAGCCTGTTTTAGAAGCCTCAGGGAGTGATACCAGCTGAAGGAAAGGCAGCTAGCGAATGTACAGAAGTTTGCCAGATGGAACCGATTGAAGCTGTGCCAGCCTGAAAAAAACCTTGGTGTGGAAATGATGAGAATTCCTCACAGGAGTTTTGGTGTTTAGAAAGGTGATAAAAAGGAGTAGTGTGAATGTGAATCCTTTTCTTATGTCTGTAATGAACTACATTACATTGGACACAAAGTTAGAAAGACTTCATGTTTTCTCCTTTAATAAATATATTGTTCTTTGTGTTAAAGGTACACTAGCAGACTCTGGTGAACATATTCTGCAACTGATCTCCACATTTGAAGAAAAAAGCAAAATTAGGGTTTACCAAGTCAGGCTCCAGTCTGGGGTCTGACTTGTCTTCTGTCAACATCAGCTGAGATCATAGCAAAATATGAAAAAATCAGCAGGGAAGATAAAACTGGATCTTCCAGCAAACCTAGCCCCATGCTTATGAGAGTTGAAAAGTCATAACCAGAGATCTCCTCACTCACCAGCCTGGTGCAATCCTGAACCTGTACCTGAACTCTAGAATATCTCTTCCCAAATCTCTCTGCCTCGCCTTCTTTCTCTCCTCCATTAAGATGCTCCTTAAAAGCTCCCCCCTTGCCCAAGGTTTTGTCCTAACAAGACATTAAGCTTTTGTACTGCAGTGCTCCTTTGAGGTGGGTTATTTTTGTGAAGGTGCAGGGGGATTTATGAACATATGACTTATGAGCACTCATACACATCTCATACAGGGGTGTAATTTTAAAGATCCAATCACACATAGATAATTTGGTTAAGAAGGCGTTTAACATGTTTGCCTTCATTGCTCAGACCTTTGAGTATAGGAGTCGGAACGTTATGTTTGGTGAGGCCTCATCTGGAGCCCTGTGCCCAGATCTGGTCACTCTGTTATAGGAAGGATATTATGAAGCTGGAGACGGTTCAGAAAAAGATTTACCAGGATGTTGCCAGGAACAGAGGGTTTGAGTTATAAAGAGAGGCTGGGACATTTCCCACTGGAGCATAGAAGGTGAGAGGTTTATAAAATAATGAAGGGTATAGATAAGGTAGATGGTAGTTGTCTTTTCCCTAGGGAGGGGGATTTCAAGACTAGGGGGCATATTTTTAAGGTGAGAGGAGAGAGATTTAAAAAAGACATGAGAGGCTATTTTTTTACACACAGAGCAGTTCATGTGTGGAATGAACTTCTAGAGAAAGTGGTGGATGCAGGTACAGTTACAACATTTGAAAGACATTTGAATAAGTTCATGAATAGAAAAGGTTTGGAGGGATATGGGCCAGGTGCAGGCAGGTGGGACTAGTTTAGTTTAGGATTATGGTCAGCATGGACTGGTTGGACCAAAGGATCAGTTTCCATGCTGTATGACTCTATGATTCCATGACATATGAACATTTCCCGTTCTTACAAGTGGACACTTTACATTGTCCTGCATTGTGTTCCAACTAGTGTACAGATTGACTTGTGAATGTACTCAGGAATTGAACCCATTCACAACCCGGGGACTGGCCTTACGTAAATGCAAGTTATTGCCCTTCCTGTCTAACCACAGCTGTCAACCCATGCCATCCTCAGAGCTAGTGCCATTTGGTGGGGTTTGTGACAACAGGAGTAAATCAAAATAACATTAGAATTTGATAGAGAAACATAAAAGCAATTGTAGATGCTTCCTGTTGTGCAAATGTACATTGAGTAACACGTTTATACAATTTCATCGCTGATCTCTTAATTAACAGAGTTCTTGTAAGTCAGGTCTACTAAACATATCTCCTTGTGATGGATACAACGTGGTTGCTATGAGAAAGAGAGAGAGAGACTTCCTCCAACTGTCTGAGATAATTAAAGCTTTACTGTGTCAACACTTTGCAAGATATAGTGGGACTAAAGGAAATCTAGCCCTCCCTCCTCCGACCACTGTCCCATTTCAAAGGTGTTTTTGATCACCTTTGTCCAATGATTAGCAGTTCCTCTTCACAGCTACTCCTTGCTTCGGTTGGTTAAGTGAGTTATCTGGAAATGTTTGCTTGATCAAACAGTTAGCTTGCTGACGCTTCTGTGGTAAAAGTAACAGATGTCCCTTTTTTTTTAAGTATTGACCTTCCCCTGTTCACTGGCAGTTAATATGTCACAGTTCCGGATAAATATTTATCAAACATCATCAGCTATATTGCACGCCCTGAAGCCAATCCTCATGTCCTTTGAGGAGATTCCCATAGCAACCCAGCCATAATTATTCACAGTTGCTAAGAAGCTATGAAATGGAAGGGAACAGGTTTCTGCTAAATTGAACATCGTTTGAGCAGCTCGCATGAAGAAGATTTTTCGGATTATCTTCAAATGGCAGCAAATATAGCCTAGAACATAATGGATGCTGAAGGTTCTCTTTTCAAACTGTGCACCATAGCTGTAACCTCTCTTTCTTCATACCCCATAAACTGGTTTTCACCTCAGACATGATTGAATATTTTGTGGCAGAAATAGAATTGACTAACAAGGGAGGCAAAGGATATCTACTCACTGGTGTTGAGAAGAATGAGAGATGATCTCTCTGGAACATACAGGATTCTTAAGGGGCTTGACAGGGGAAATGCTGAGAGGATGTTTCTCCCCTTGGGAGAGTCTAGGACCACAGGGCATAGTCTCAGAATAAAGGGGCACCAATTTAAGACTGAGATGAGGAGGAATTTCTTCTCTCGGAGGGTTGTGAGTCTTTGGAATTCCTTACAACGGTGGGGGCAGAGTCCAAGTGTATATTTAAGGCTGAGATAGATAGGTTCTTGATCAGTTGGGGAATCAAAGGTTATGGGGAAAGGGCAGGAAAGTGAGGAATGTGAGATCAGCCATAATCCTACTGAATGGCAGGCCAGGCTCAAGGGGCCAAATGGCCTACTCATGTTCCTATTTTATATCATCTTTTGGAAAAGAAGGGAAAGAGGAGTTGGGCCACAATCAGATCAGTCACAATCTGATCGAATGGTGGACCAATCTCAAAGAACTGAATAGCTTGTTCCTGCTCCTAACTCCTAGGTTCCAATGTACCCTACAGCACCTGTATCTTATGCCATACCAAGTCCTGACCCTCCCAGACCCTGTACTTGCTCACTGGCATTAGCTCCCAGTCCAGCAAGGCCTTAATTTCAAAATTCTCATTGTTACTTTCAAATTCTTCCATACCCGATCTGACTGTGTTATCTATCATTACCGCGGATTCCCTTCTCTGTAACTGTCTCAGGTCTTACCGTTTGAGAACACTGTGCTCCTCCAGTTCTGTCTCCCACAACCCCCTACCAACTTCATTTTCCCCAACATCAGGCTGTTAGACCTGCGGCTGTCAAAACGCTAAGTCCTCAAATCCTCTCTCTGAACCTCACCCCTCTACCCTTTCCCTCTTTCTCTTCCTGAAACCTACTTTTCCAGCCAGAGAAGGAGACAATGGACCAGTGTAAATTTCCATCTGTCAGTGCTCTGTGGAACACCATGGTGCATGTTACCCCATTCCAGGTGCTACCGGAATATAAGTAGATGCTGCTGGTGAGGAACTAAGGAATTATTACAGCACAGAAAGAGGCCTTTCAGCCCAATATGCCTGCGTCAGCATTATTGCTAGTGCCAATCTCCTGCCTTTTCCCTGTACTGCCTTTGTTGTGATACTTTAGCAAGTAAGCGATTGTTCCCACCTAAACATAGACACTGAGTCCTCTCTCAGACAGTGTTCCCTGAGGATGTACTTCTTCTGTCAGAGGCACAGCTTCAATGATGACATGTTTCTGTCCTGAGTCCCTACACCTTCTTCCAGGAATCGCCCAACTTGTATCTGGACCAGAAGTTTGGGTCTTGGTCACATTGCACATGGCAGGTTGTGGCATTTTTTCTCGGAGTGGTTGTCATAAGGATGCAGCAGGGTTGGGGGATGTCTGGCGGAGAAGAGGGCTTGAATGACCAGGCCTCAGGGAGCGGTGTTGGGAGTGCAGTAGTGCTAGGGTCAGAGGGAACAGACTGGATGGATGTGTTTAGCCATTACGGTATCGGTCACTGTCTATTCCAAGGCCCAGGCCATCCCAGAGCCTCCTGCCTGTGGTACCCAGCCCCGGGAACGCACAGGGGATCAAAACAGCTCATGAGTACGGTGGGATTCTGAATGAACTGACTTCCATCCATTCATTTGGATATCAGAGACCAAACCCCTCCCTCAGGATCCTTCATTTGAGCTGTCTCGAGAAAGTTCCCTTTAAAAAGGTGCGGAGATATTTCCTGTATGAGCTATCGCTGGGCCCTCTTCACTTCCTCGCTTTTGTTTGCTGCCTGACTACTCCTTCCAATAATTGCCTAGCCTTTGGTGGCAGAGATCCCCAATGGAGCACTCTCTATACGGGGGGTCTCTCCCTCATTTCAGTGAGGATCTGGAGGAATAGAGTGTGCCCCCACCACCCCACTCCAGGTGGGTGCCATGCAATAAGAGATTAAGTAGGTTCATCAGGTACCAGTTCAAAGTTTTTGGCCTGGAGGAAATAGTGTAGAGTAGTTCAATTTTAATATAGACATTTATCACTCCTGCTTAATTCTTCAAAAAGGCTGCTTTTAATTTTTGGTTACTTCAGCCTCATTTTTCTGCTCTGTCGGCACCCTGTGTGGAAAGGATGGGATGGGGGCAAGAGGACCACATGTCCTTGCTCCTAAGCCTCACCAAGGTGACCATCAACAGTGGGTTGTGGAGGAGGCTTCAGTACCCAACTCTCTGTCCCCTCTTCTGCAGTTACGTCTCCGGCCTAGTGTCCATGGAAAGAGAGCATGTAGCATCCACTAGCACAGTACAGAGGGTGGCACAGTGGTTAACACTGCTGCCTGACAGTGCCAGAGACCTGGGTTTGATCCCACCCTCTCCTGAGCAATCTTCTGGCCCAATTTCATACGTTCGTAACATGGGAAGGGCAATAAATGCTGGCTTTGCCAACAATACCAACATCCAATGGGGAAAAAGAAAAGCTTTTAAGGAGTGTCTTAAAGAAAGCAAGAGATAGAGAACGTAGGAACACGGGTAGGCCATTCAGCCCCTCAAGCCTATGCTAGCATTCAATGAGATCATGGCTAATCTGTAGCCTAACTCTAGACACCTGCCTTTGGCCCATATCCCTTAATACCTTTGCTTAACAAAACATTATCCATCACAGAATTAACAACTGATCCAGCATCCACTGCCATTTGTGGAAGCAAGTTCCAAACATCTACTACCCTTTGTGTGCAGAAGTGCTTTCTAACATCTCTCCTGAATGCTCTGGCCCTCGTTCTCAACTATGCCCCCTAGTTCTAGAATCCCCAGCCAATGGAAATTGTTTATCTTTATCTACCCTGTCTTTTCCTTTTAATGTCAATCAGATTGATCAGATCATCCCCTTAAAATTCTAAATTCTAGAGAAAACAAACCTAATCTCTCCTCACAACTTAACCCCTAAAGTCCAGGTATCATTCTTGTAAACCTACATTGTAGTCCCTCCAAGGCCAATCTATCCATCCTAAGGTGGGATGCCCAGACCTGCTCACAGTGTTCCAAGTGGGACCTCCCTCTAAGGTCAATGTGTCATAGAATTGTAGAAGCTCTACAGTGTTGAAGTAGGCTATTCAGTCCATTGAGTCCACACTGACCTTCCTAAGACCTTCCCCAGTACCTTGTCCCTGTAACCTTGCGTTTCCCAGTCCTTCATGAATTTATGAAGGTTGAGTTTCTAAAGTGATTGATGTTCATCTGACGATACTTATGCTGCATTGAACTAGCCCCCGACTCTCCCACCCTCCCTACTCCCAGTGTCCTGCTTACTCTTTTTTTCACTCCTGTATTAGGGATAGGGTTGTGATGAAGGGGCACATCTTTCTCCTGTGTAGTGATGTTAATGGCTAAACTAGAGCAAACATAATACCCAGTCTTTTGTCATGACCGATATAGTCACAGTGGAGGATACTAGTGTGCTCTTGGGCCAGACTTACATCCCCATATTGGGCTGCAACCATTCCTGTCCCCAGGATTGATTTCCATCTCTGAGCAAAGCCACCAACCTTTGATCCTATGTGGAACAAAGCAATCCACTTGACTGGCATCCCATCCACCACCTTCAACACTTACTCAAAACAAAACAAAGAACTGGAGATGCTGGAGATCTGAGGTGAAAGCTGTAAGTGCTGACACATCCATTTCCTCCATCTCCAACGCTCAGTAGCAGCAGTGTGTACCATTTTCAAGATGCACTGCTGAAATTCACCAAGGATCCTTAGGCAGCACCTTCCAGACCAATGACCACTTCCATCCAGAAGGACAAGGGCAGCAGATACATGGAACACCACCCCCTGCAAGTTCCCCTCCAAGCCACTCATCGTCCTGCCTTGGAAATATATCACTGTTCCTGGGTCAAAATCCTGGAACTGTCTTTCTAACACCACGGTGTGCCTCTATGTCCAGGAACTGCTATGGTTCAAGAAGATATCACTATTACCTTCTCAAGGACAACTAGTGATGGATGATAAATGCTGATAAAGCCAGTGATGTCCACATCCTGGTGAGAAATGTTTCTCTATTCCATGTGAAATATTGATTATCAAAAGTAAACCTGAGAATTATTGCAGTGAAACTAAGAGAGCAAACGAGTCAACATTAATTCAGAAGAAATGTTGCTTACGTATGGGCCTTTTGAACTTTCTGACAAAAGAGGTAGAGAAACTGCATTTATATAGTGACTTTCATAACCCAGGAATGTCCCGAGGCAATTCACAGGCGGGGAGGTACTTCTTGCAGATATTGTTGCAAAGTTTGTGCACAGCAAGCTCCCAAAATGTAAAAATATTCAGGCAATCTTTAATTTTATTTTCACTTAAATGATGTTTGAGGGGATAAATATTTGCTAAGGAAGTGGAGATGGCCTCCTTTGCCCAAATTTGAAATGGAACCATGGGATTTTCATGTCCACCAGCGATAGTACAAGGGGCATTGTTTTGACGTCTCACCTGCAACAAGGTCAGAAGTTATTGTAAACTGATATCTCACAATTTCATCCTGTTGGAGCTCATTAATGTTCAGTTTGGAAAGTACATCCTGAGAGATTTTTAATTACTCTTCACTCCTGGTTATTATGAAAGTGCTTTATCTGCACTATAGGGTTACACTGACTCAGAATGACTGTAAACTTCAGATAAACAGATTGCATTTACAAATCCTTATATCACGATTCAGCTAATCACCTGGGCCAGCAACACAATCTGGAGGAAAAACAACAGAAAATAATCTACAGAAAAACATACTGTATTTCCCAACAAGTGGCTGTTGCTAGGTGAATTTCAATCACATTTCTAACCTTCACACAGGAAGTATTGAGGAACATTTAGTGACTTGAATATCATCTTTCTGGAACGTTCCATCACCCCTCTCCAACCTTCAGTAGAGTGAACAATCTCCAATATCTTACAGAGTTGTTACAGAGTCATTCAGTCTTCCTTTTCTGATAAAAGTCTGATTCCCTTTTGAAAGTCTCAATTGAACCTGCCTCCACCATACCCTCAGGCACTTGCTCTGTGAAGATATTTTTCCTCATATCACTTTTGCTTCTGATACTAATTGCTTTCAATCGAAATTCTCTCACATCTCATCCTCTTGTGAGCAGGAACAGTTTCGCTCTTTCCCACCAGTTTATGATTTTGAAAGCCTCCACCCAATCTCCTATTTATCTTCTTTTCTTCAAGAAGAACTGTTCTCAAATTCTGCAGTCTTTCCTCATAACTAATGTATCCTCGGAACAAAATTTCCATGAATGGCTTCTGCACTCTCTCCTATGCCTTCACATCCTTTCTAAAGTGTGGTGCCCAGAAATGGACACACTACTGAGGTCTAACAAGTGTCTTGTACAAATTCAACATAATCCTCTTGCTCTTGTACTCAATGTTCCTATTAATAAAGCTGAGGTTTTGTTTTTTTTGGAATTTCTTCATGAGATGTGGGCATAACTGGCTGAGGCCAGCATTTATTTCCCAGTGGGCAGTTACGTGTCAACTGCATTGTTGTGGGTTTCGAGTCACATATAGGCCAGACCAGGTAAGGATAGCAGTTTCCTTCCCAAAAGGCCATTAGTGAAGCAGATGGGTTTTTTAAAAATTGACAATAGTTTCAAGATCATCATTAGGTCTACTATGGTGGGATTTGAACCCAGTCCCCAGAATATTGTCTGGAATATTTGGATTAATAAGCCTAGTGCTAATACCATTAGGTCAGCAGCACCTTCCCTGGGGTATTATTTATTAACTGCTCTCTCTACCTGTTCTGCCACCTTTAAAGATTTACCCACAAATAAACTCAGATTTCCATGTTCTTACGTTCTGTTTGGAGTTGTACTATTTGTTTTTCATTATCTCTCCATATCCTTTCTTACAAAACATTACACCTCATTTTTCTCTGTATTGAACTTCATCCTGTTTTAATGTATTCATTTTTGGATACGGGTGTCACTGGTAAAGCAAACATTTGTTGCCCATCCTTAATTGCCCTTGAACTGAGCGGCTTGCCAGGCTATTTCGAAGGGCAGTTCACACTCAGCCACATTGGTGTGGGTCTGGAGTCACATGGATGCCACACTGGGTAAGGATGGCAGATTCCATTCCTTGAAGGGCATTAGTTGAACCTGATGGGTTTTGATGACAATCAACAGTGGTCACCATTGCTGAGACAATGGGCAGAATCTAATAAAGGTCTAAGCAACATGGGCTATGGAGAGATTTGTGACAGAATTGGATGAGAAGTCCAGACAGATCCATCCCAATGGCAGGAACACTTTGCTCCATCTTTTATGCTTTTCATAAGAACATAAGAAATAGGAGCAAGAGGCCATCTGGCCCTTCGAGCCTGCTCTGCCACTCAATAAGATCATGGCTGACTTTATCGTGGCCTCAGCTCCACTTACCCACCCTCTCACCATAATCCTTAATTCCTTTACTGTTCAAAAAATTATCTATCTTAGCTTTAAAAACGTACAATGATGAAGCCTCAACTACTTCACTGGGCAGGGAATTCCACAGATTCACACCCCTTTGGGTGAAGAAGTTCCTCCTCAGTTCAATCCTAAATCTGCTCCCCTAATTTTGAGGCTATGCCCTCTTGTTCTAGTTTCACCCGCCAGTGGGAGCAACCTCCCTGCTTCTATCTTATCTATTCTCTTCATAATTTTACACGTTTCTGTAAGATCCTCCCTCATTCTTCTAAATGCCGATGAATATAATCGCAGTCGACTCAATCTCTCCTCAAAAGCCAACCCTCTCAACTCCAGAACAACCTAGTGAATCTCCTCTGCACCCCCTCCAATGCCAGTACATCCTTTCTCAAATAAGGAGACCAAAACCGCACGCAGTACTCCAGGTATGGCCTCACCAGCACTCTATACAGCTGTAACATAACCTCCCTGCTCTTAAACTCAGAGCAGGGGCACAGCAAAATGGGGCTAGAATTGGACACGAGGGACAGCAGGGAGGGGGATGAGCAGTTCATGAGGCGAGTTTGGTAAGATCCAGCGAGAACAAAAATCTCTCCAAATTCCTAACACAACTTGGACTCAGCCAATAGGATTCAACCTTAGTTTTCAAAATTTATTCATGGAATTTAAATCCCACCAGCTGTCATGGTATGATTTTTTATAATTCGTTCACGAGCTGAGGGCATTGCCCGCATTTGTTGCCCTCTACCCGCAGCGGGCAGTTAAGAGTTAACCACATTGCTGTGGGTCTGGAGTCACATGGAGGCCAGACCAGGTAACGATCGCAGATTCCTTCCCTCAAGAACATTAGTGAGCCAGGTGGATTTTTCCCCCGACAACAGATTCATGGTCATCATTAGACTCTGAATTCCAGATTCTTATGGAATTTAAAATCCAGCATCTGCCATGGCAGGATTCAAACCTGGGCCTTCAGAATATTACCTGGATTAACCATTGAATGATAATACTACTTGGGCATCACCTTGCCTGTAATTTTGACCCATTTCACCAAAGCATTAACCTGGGGCTAATTACCTAACATTGATTGCTTACCAGTCTTGTGACATGCTTCCGTCTCTCCTCCCCTCGTCATCTCTTTGCACAGAGAGCAGTGAGAGCATGGAATTCGCAGGGTAAGTCGGAGAGGACCAGGCCGTTCGGCCCCACAAGGCCCTGCTGGTGTTTATATTCACCACCACATTGGGTGGCTGAGGTGAATAGCCCGGTTACACATTTAAGAGCAAGTCCAGGAGGGAGAAAACGGGAGGCATGTGCTGGCAGCGTTAGATACAGGAGAGTGACAGGAGGCTCATGTGACACGTGTCGGGATCTCTTTAGCCAAATGGGCCTGTGTTTCATGCTGTAAATTCTGTGTGAGTCAATACAAAAGCACTTAAAATAACCCCTTTAATTGCCTATTTCCTGTGAGTCCAAATAATTCGCAGTATGACCTGAATTCTCACGTCCTTGTTAACACAGATTCTGTTAGAATCAATTGCACGAACATCAATACCCACTCTGGGCGGAATTGGATTGGTGCCAAGGTTTCCTGCATTGTTCAGTTTCTGTTCCATTTATTTGTTCCTTTCCTGTTTCCTTCTTTCAGTTCTGCATTACCTCCGTCGATATTAATCTTAACTCTGAGTAAGAAGGTTGGGAGAAGGTTTCCTCTGATCACCGTGTGTGTTGTGACCTTATAGATACATCGACAAGGGCTTCATCTGGTCAGTTGCCAATGAAACCGTGAGCACAGTGGTTGGGATTTTGGGGCCAACAGTAAGGAGGTCACCGTCATGATTTTCTTTCACAGCATTTACGTAAGCTTTCAGACTCCTTCCGCATTTAAAGCTCAATCCCTTGATAAAGCATTCAGGACGTGTGTGAGCAAAGCCAGTAACAACACTTCAACCAATGATGTTGAAGAACCAAGTCCAAACCAAAACGTTTAATTCAAAACGCAGTCAGAAATAAAGTAAGGAGAAGAAAGAATAGATGTAAAGGTGACAGCAAGTAGAAATAATGAAAAGATCTCCAGCAATAATCAAAATCCGCAGGAATGAGACTCTAAGTTTGTTAAAGTAATTGTTTGATGCAGCTGAGGTTGTTTGGTACCAAATAAGACTTGTGACTTTTTTTTATTAGGTTTTAATGAGATCACTACCCATTCATCAAAATTCGACAGAATACAGGATCAGTTTCCCCAACTACTCTCCATAGTTCTGGCATCCCAAAACAAGTTTGGTGAACTTTCATCCCTGTATTGCAATATTTTCCTTCCTTAGGTAAGGAGACAAAAGCTGCAAAGTACTTCAGGTGCAGTCTAAGGATGACAGCATTGTTGGCAAAGCCAGCATTCTTTACCCATCTTGACCAATTAAGTCAACCACATTGCCTCGGGTTTGGAGTCACATGTAGGCCTGACCAGGTGAGGATGGCAGTTTCCTTCCCTAAAAGACATTAGTGAACCAGTTGGCTTTTTCCTGACAATCAACAATGGATTCATGGTCGACCTTAGATGATTATAGAGTCCTACAACAGGGAAACAGGTCCTTTGGCCCAAATTGGTCCATGCCAACCAAAATGTCCATTCCGCTAATCCCATTTCCCTGCACTTGGCCCATATCCTTCTAAACCTTTCCTATCCCATGTATTTGTCCAAATGAGTTTAAATGTACCCACTTCAACCACTTCCACTGGCAGGTCATTCCATATGCATATCACCCTCTGTGTAAAAAAGTTGTCCCTCAAGGTTCCCATTTATTCTTTCCTCTCTTACCTTAAACTGCTGCCCTCTAGTCCTTAATTCCCCAATCCTGGGTAAAAGACTGAGTGCATTCACCCTATCCATGCCTCTCATGATCTTATACACTTCTAATAAGATCCCCCCTCAGTCTCCTACACTCCAAAAGAAAAAAGTCCTAGCTTGTCCAACCTCTCCCTATAACTCAGTCCCTTGAGTCCTGGTAACAACCTTGTCAATTTCTTTTGCACTCTTTCCAGTTTAACAACATCCTTCCTATAGCAAGGTGACCAAAACTGAACACAATACTCCAAGTGCAGCCTCACCAACATCCTGTACAACTTCAACATAACATCACAACTTCTGTACTCAATGCCTTGACTGATGAAGGCTCGTGTGCCAAGCACCTTCTTCACTGCCCTGTCTACCTGTGACTCCACTTTCAGAGAACCATGTACCTGAACTCCAAGGTCCCTCTGTTCCACTACACCCCTCAAGGCCCTACCATTCACCATGAAACTCCCACCTTGATTTGACTTTCCAAAATGCAACACCTCACACTTACCTATATTAAACTCCATTTGCCATTTCTCAGCCTAGTTCCCTAGCTAATCAAGATCCTGCTGCAATTTCTGATAATCTTCCTCACTGTCCACGATACCGCTTATATTAGTGTCATCTCCAAACTTACTAATCATGTGTTGTACATTCTCATTCAAATCACTGATTATAGATAACAAACAGCAATGGGCCCAGCACCGATCCCTGAGGCACACCACTAGTCACAGGTTTCCACTCCAAAAAGCATTCTTCCACCATTACTCTCTGCTTCCTAAAACCAAGCTCATTGTGTATCCAATTTGCCAGCTCTCCCTGGATTCCATGCAAACTTACCTTCCAGAGCAGCCTACCATGTGGAACCTTATCAAAGGCCTTACTGAAACCCACATAGACTATGTCTACTGCCCTGCCCTCATCATCATTCCTGATCATTTCATCAAAGAGCTCTAACAGATTTGTGAGGCATGACCTCCCACAAACGAAGCCATGCTGAGTACTCCTAATCAATCCATTTTTCTGAAGAAGGATCCTTAAGACCATAAGACATAGGAGCAGAAATTTGGCCATTGAGCCCATCAAGTCTGCTCCACCATTCAATCATGGCTGATAAGTTCCTCAACCCCATTCTTCTGCTTTTTCCCCGTAACCCTTGATCCCCTTGATAATCAAGAACGTATCTATCTCAGTCTTAAATGTACTCAATGACCTGGCCTCCACAGCCTTCTGTGGCAGTGAATTCCATAGATTCACCACTCTCTGGCTGAAGAAGTTTCTCCTTATCTCCGTTCTAAAGGGTCTTCCCTTTACTCTAAGGCTGTGCCCTCGGGTCCTAGAATTTCCTACCAATGGAAGCATCTTCCCAACATCCACTCTATTCAGTATTCTGTAAGTTTCAATTAGAACCCCCCTCATCCTTCTAAACTCGAATGAGTATAGTCCCAGAGTCCTCAAACGTTCCTCACATGTTAAGCCTTCCTTTCCTGGGACCATTCTTGTGAACCTCCTCTGAACCCGCTCCAGGGCCAGTACATCCTTCCTGAGATATGGGGCCCAAAACTACACGCAATACTCCAAATGTGGCCTGACCAGAGCCTTATAAAGCCTCAGGAGTACATCCCTGTTTTTATATTCAAGTCCTCTCAAAATAAGTGCCAACATTGCATTTGCCTTCCTGACTACAGACTCAATCTGCAAGCTTACCTTGAGAGAATCCTGGACTCGAACTCTCAAGTCTCTTTGCACTTCAGACTTCAGAATTTTCTCTCCATTTAGAAAATAGTCCATGCTTTTATTCTTCTTACCGAAGTGCATGACCTCACACTTTCCCACATTGTACTCCATTTGCCACTTCTTTGCCCACTCTCCTAACCTGTCCAAATCCTTCTGCAGCCTCCCCACCTCCTCAATACTACCTGTCCCTCCACCTATCTTTGTATCATCTGCAAACTTAGCCAGAATGCCCACAGTTCCTTCATCTAGATCATTAATGTATAAAGTGAAAAGTTGTGGTCCCAACACTGACCCTTGCGGAACACCATTTGTCACCGGCTACCATCCTGAGAAAGACCCCTTTATCCCCACTCTCTGCTTTCTGCCAGACAGCCAATCTTCTATCCATGCTAGGACCTTGCCTCTAACACCATGGGCCCTTAATCTTACTCAGCAGCCTCGTGTGTGGCACCTTGTCAAAGGCCTTCTTGAAGTCCAGGCAGATAATATCCATTGGTTCTCCTTGGTCTACCCTGCTCATGACTTCCTCAAAAAATCTAGCAGATTTTCTAGGCATGACCTCCCCTTGATGAAACCATGCTGACTTTGCCCTATTTTACTATACACTTCCAAATATTCAGAAATCTCATCCCTTACAATGGACTCCAAAATCTTGCCCACGACCGAGGTTAGGCGAATTGGCCTGTAATTTTCTGTCTTTTGCCTTACCCCCTTTTTAAACAGAGGTGTCATGTTAGCGATTTTCCAGTCCTTTGGGACCCTCCCTGACTCTAGCGATTCCTGAAAGATCACACTAACGTTTTCACTATCTCTTCAGCTATCTCCTTTAGAACTCTGGGGTGTAGTCCATCTGGTCCAGGTGACTTGTCCACCTTCAGGCCAATCAGTTTTATTAGCACCTTTTCCTTGGTGATGGCCCAAAATGTCAGCTTTCCTGCTCTTCTGATGCTGCCGAGCCTGCTGTGTTCCTCCAGCTCCACATCTCTGACTCCAGCATCGGCAGTTCCTACTATCTCCTAATCAAACCCTGTCTTTCCAAATGCATGTATATCTTATACTTCAGAATCTTCTCAAGTAACTTACCTACCACAGATGTAAGTTAAGCCATTTCTGATGAAGGGTCTAGGCCTGAAACGTCAGCCTTCCTGCTCCTATGATGCTGTTTGGTCTGCTGTGTTCATCCAGCTCTACATCTTGTTATCTCAGAGTCTCCAGCATCTGCAGTTCCTACTATTACAGATGTTAAGCTTACTGGTCTATAATTCCCAGGTTTTTCTTTGCAGCCCTTCTTGAACAACATTCGCTACTATCCAGTCTTCCAGGACCTCACCCATGGCCAACGATGATGCAAATATATCAGCAGGGCGCCCACAATTTCTTCCCTATCCTTTTGTAGGGGTCTTAGATATATTTGGTCAGGACCAGGAGATTTATCCACCTTCGTACATTCTAATACTTCCACACCTCCTGTACTGTGATATGGACTGTCCCCAAGATATCGCCACTAACGTCCCCAAGTTCCAAAGTCTTTCCGTCTTTCTCCGCATAAACACAGAGGAAAAATATTCATTGAGGGCCCCACCCATTTCTTGTGGTTCCACGCATAAATGTATTTTGGATTTTTTTTATTGAATTCAAATTCCACCATCAGCCATGCCAGGATTTGAAGTCAGGTTCCCATAACATTTTCCAGGCCTCTGAATTAACGGTCCAGCAATAATACCACCAGGTCATCACCTCCCTGTGATGCCATTAGAAATTTATTTTATTTCAGTGGACAAGGCTAACTTTCCCTGGCATGTTTAGTGGGAACTCATGAGTAAAACTTCACACCTTTCAACAGCTGGTTGTATGTGCCGATTTCTATATCTTATTTTGAACTCACAGAAACTCAGCACCTCTCTAAAGACTTCAGCACATAATCTGGGCTAACATTACAGTGACGGTACTGAGGGAATGCTGTACTGCTGGAAAAGCTGGCTTTTAGGTGAGCCACAAAACCAAAATACGATCTGTTCTCTCATTTGGTTGTAACTCAGTGAAGAATCAAAGAGATTTTCCTGGTGTCTTTGCAAATATTTGTCACTGTAAGGTCACAACACACATACTGATCACAACATCCTGAATCAGAGGCAAAATAATTAGCAGTAGAGCAAAGCAATATTACTGATCAAGCTGGTCAGGTCCTAAAGGACATAGCTGCCAGACTGGGTCTGTGGCAGGTGGTGAGGGAACCAACAAGAGGGAAAAACATACTTGACCACATCCTTACTAATCTGCTAGCTGCAGTTGTGTCTGTCCATGACAGTATCAGTAAGAGTGACCATCGCACAGTCCTTGTGGAGGCAAATTCCTGCTTTCACATTGAGAACAACATCCATCGTGTTGTGTGGCACTATCACTATGCTAATGGGACAGAATTTGCAAAGGTCTAACAACTCAAGACTGGGTATCCATGGGACGCTGTGGGCTATCAACGGCAGCAGAATTGTACTCCAGCACAGTCTGTAACCTCATGGCCGGGCATATCCCCCACTCAACCATTACCATTAAGCCAGGGGATCAACCCTGGTTCAATGGAGAGTGCAGGAGGGCAGGCCAGGAACTGCACCAGGCATCCCTGAAGATGAGGTATCAACCTGGTAAAGCCACCAAACAGGACTACTTGCACACCAAACAGCAAAAGCAGCAAGTGATAAACAGAGCTAAGCGATCCCAAAACAAACAGATCAGATCTAAGCTCTGCAGTCCTGTCACATCCAGTCGTGAATGGTGGTGTACAATTAAACAGCTCACTGGAGGAGGCAGCTCCACAAATATCCCCATCCTCAAAGATGGAAGAGCCCAGCACATCAGTGCAAAAGATAAGGCTGAAGCATTCACAGTTATCTTCAGCCAGAAGTGCCAAGTGGATGATCCATCTCGGCCTCCTCCAGTGGTCCCCAGCATTACAGATACCAGTCTTCAGCCAATTCAATTCACTCCATGTGATATCATAAATGGTTGGAGACACCTGATACTGCTAATGCAATGGGCCCTGACAACATTCCGGCAATAGTACTGAAGACTTGTACTCCAGAATTTGCCGCTCCCCTAGCCAAGCTGTTCCAGTACAGTTACAATGCTGGCATCTAATCGACAATTTGGAAAATTGCCCAAGTATGTCCTGTACATAAAAAGCAGGACAAATCCAACCCGGCCAATTACCGCCCCATCAGTCTACTCTTGATCATAAGTAAAGTGATGGAAGGTGTCAGTAACAGCGCTATCAAGCAGCACCTGCTCAGCAATAACCTGCTCAGTGACACCCAGTTTGGGTTCTGCCAGGGCCACTCAGCTCCTGACCTCATTACAGCCTTGGTTCAAACATGGACAAAAGAGCTGAATTCCAGAGGTGAGGTGAGAGTGACAGCTCTTGACATCAAGGCTGCATTCGAATGGATGTGGCATCAAGGAGCCCTAGCAAAACTGGAATCAATGGGTATCAGGGGGCAAACTCTCCAGTGGTTAGGATCATACCTGACACATAGGAAGATGGTCGTGGTTCTTGGAAGTCAGTCATCTCAGCTCCAGGACATCTCTGCAGGAGTTCCTCAGGGTAGTGTCCTCAGCCCAACCACCTGAAGCTGCTGCATCAATGACCATCATAAGGTCAGAAGTGGAGATGTTCGCCAATGATCGCACAATGTTCAGCACCATTCGCAACTCCTCAGATACTGAAGCAGTCCATGTTCAAATGCAACAAGATCTGGACAATATCCAGGCTTGGGCTGACAATTGGCAAGTAACATTCATGCCACACAAATGCCAGGCGATGACCATCACCAAGAAAAGACAATCTATCCACTGCTCCTTGACATTCAATGGTGTAACCATCACTGAATCCCCCGCTATCAACATCTTGGGAGTTATCATTGATCAGAAAATCAACTGGATTCACCACATAAACACAGTGGCTACAAATGCAGGTCAGAAGCTAGAAATACTGTGGCGAGTAACTCACGTCCTGACTCCCCAAAGCCTATCCATCATCTACAAGGCACAAGTCAGGAGTGTGATGGAATACTCTCCACTTGCCTGGATGAGTGCAGCCCCAACAACACTGAAGAGGCTTGACTCCATCAAGACAAAGCAGCCCGCTTGATTGGCACCAAATCCACAAGGATCCACTCCCTCCGCCACTGATGCTCAGTAGCAGCAGTGTGTACTATCTACAAGATGCACTGCAGAAATTCACCAAAGATCCTCAGACAGCGCCTTCCAAACCCACGACCACTTCCATCTAGAAGGACAAAGGCATCAGACGTATGGGAACACAACCACCTCCAAGTTCCCCTCCAAGCCACTCATCATCCTGACTTGGAAATATATTGCTGTTCCTTCACTGTTGCTAGGTCAAATCCTGGAATTCCCTCCCTAATAGCATTGTAGATCAACCTAGAGCAGGTGGACTGCAGTGGTTCAAGAAGGCAGCTCACGACCACCTTCTCAAGGGCAACTAGGGATGGGCAAGAAATGCTGGCCAGCCAGCAATGCCCATGTCCCACAAAATGAATAAATAAAAATGAAGAGGAAACACAGAACTGAAAGGGATAAATATTACAATATTTGAACAATTGTTGCAAATGGATTTACTTTGACATTTCTGATTGCAGGAAGTTGCAGCATGGGACTAAATACATACCTTTCCTCATTATCCTTTTAAAACTCTTGTACTGATAGTGTTCAACCTTGCAAAATCTGACTTTTAGGCATAGTAGGAGAAGATGGTTAAGAAATATTATTCACAAATGCTTTAAGAATGAAAACATAGGCGAATATTGGAAGTGTTTGCTAACTTCAAGATATTTTGAAGTACTTAGGGGCATTTGAGGTACTTTTAGGAAGTCAAGTTGTGTTAAATGTAAGGTAAGGCGACTCCCAACTTGGTCATAACAAAAACAAAAACAGTTTCCCAATTCTGTAAAAGGGTCACTGGGCTCATGATGACAGGAGAGTTGAGAACCAGGGTCACTAGATCACCAGACTAAGGTCTCCACACTAAAGATGTGAGGGAAACCACTTAGCATTGCGATGATTTCTTTTTCATCCAAAGAGCGATGAGCCTATGGAATTGACTCCCACAGAAATCACTCAAGGCCAAAACATAGTGTGATATCATGGAGTTGGGGCTACTTGGAGCTAAACGATATGGGGGGAGAAGCAAGAGCAGGCTATTGAGTTGGATGATAAGCCATGATGATCATGAATGGTGGACCAGATTTGAAGGGCTGAATGGCCAACTCCTATTTTTGATGTTTCCATTTTTCTACGTCTATGTTCCTTCATATCCTAATAACAATCTGCTTTCCTACCTATCCTCACCATCAACAAGTCTGACCCTGGTTCATCCCATCACTGAAGCTATTAACATAAATCATAAATGGTCAGGGCACAGCATTAATCTCTGTGGCTCTTGTTATGGGAACCTGTAATTTCATGATTCCTACGCTTTAGGAATAAAGTTTTTAGGTCACAATTGAAGTTTGAAAACTAAGCCAATGAAAGAACATGGTTAGAGAAGTTGATAAACAAACTTGGTGATTAAAATTAAGGTAATTTGTGTATTTTGTAAGGTAAGAGCTAGATGTGTAAAAGTGCTATATGATGAATGACTGCTTTGAGTCTTGGCAGAAACAGGGTATTGACAGTTATCTTCATTGGAATAGAAATTATTTATGTGGGACCCAAATCAAAGAAAGGTTGGACAGCCACACTTTTCCAGACTGCAGGAAATTATGGAAGATTATGACCAATGCATCCACTGTCTGGAGTCACTTATGACTTAGGATGCAGGTCTTCAGCTTCTGAAAGACCCAAGAGCCTCAAGTCTCATTCATAATCTCGTTTACTTTTGTGATAGTGATTGCTTTAAGTTCCTCCCTTTGATTTTTGTCTTTGTCTTTGATTTTGCATACTGTGTGGGATGCTGTTTTGCCTGCTCCTCTGAAGGGAGATGTAAAATACTTGTTGGATACCTCTGCCATTTCTTCATCTCCCATGACTAATTCCTCAGTATTGGTCTCTCAGAAATCAGTGCTACCCTTTGAAATATGCTACAATCCTTGTCGTGGATGTTCACCCACAGTGCTCTTGGGGGAAGGAGTTTTGTGATTTCGATCAGAGGCGGTAAAATTCATAGACTTTTTCCAACTCAGAATGTTGTGTGACTTAGGGGGGCACTTGTAGGTTGTGGTGTTGCCATGCATTAGCTAGCTGCCCTTGTATGTTGGAACTGATGGCTTTGGAAGAAGCTGTTGAAGGGGCCTTGGCAAGTTGCTGCTATTCATCTTGTTGATGGCACACATTCCTGTCATTCTGCACCAGTGGTGGAGGGAGTGAAGTGTGAATCATCCAGGCAAATAGGGCATATTCCAATCAACGTGAACTCATTTCCTCCATGAAGATTTCTCTCGCCGCTTTGCACTGCTAAAAGCCACAATTTGCACTTGGATATGTTTCAACAGAATCTAATGACATGCCCCCGAAGAAAATAATGATTTAATAGGCACCTAAGGGGCAACTTTTTCACATGGAGGGTGGTGCACATATGGAATGCTGCCAGAGGAAGTGGTGGAGACTAGTACAATTACAACATTTAAATGGCACCTGGATGGGTATATGAATAGGAAGGGTTTAGAGAGATATGGGCCAAATGCTGGCAAATAGCATAGATTTATTTAGAACATCTGGTCAGCATGAATGAGTTGGACCGAAGGGTCTGTTTCCATGCTGTACATCTGTATGACTCTATGACTCAAAATGTTAACTCTGTTCTTCTCTCCACAGATGCTACTGGACCTGGTGAGTTGCTCCAAAGTTTTCTACTTTTGTTTCAGAATTCCAGCATCCACAGCTCTTTGGTTGACATTACTCATAACAAGGTCTGACATGTACATGTGGACCAGGGAGAACTCCCCTGCTCTTTTCAGAACATTGCTTCAAAACTTTTCTTGCTCAACCTCAGGAGAAGACAAAATAGCAGCGGTGCAGCATTCCTGCTGTATTGCAAATTGATCTAGATTGAGGTACAACCTGAATACTCAAACTTCAGAGAAGGAGAGAAAGGAGTGCCATTGACTAAACTATGGAGGTGGTGTCTTGCAGCTTACTCAGGAAATGGGCACTGCTGTGCCAACACACACTTTTACAGTCACATTGTAAACTCGAGCTTTGAATAGCAAAGGTAGAGGCTCCACAATTCCATCCAGCCCACAGCTGACTGGGAATTTCACACTCCTGTTATCCTGGAAGGGCATGAGGTTTGATAGTGAACATGTTTGACGATACTATGCATGCACTCTCCTTGGTCATCAAGTTCTGGAGTGGAACACGAGCCCAAGACTCTGGCTCATAGAAACATTGAAACATAGAAGATAGGAGCAGGAGGAGGCCATTCAGCCCTTCGAGCCTGCTACGCCATCCATCACGATCATGGCTGATCATCCAACTCAATAGCCTAATCCTGCTTCCTCCCCATAACCTTTGATCCCATTCAGCCCCAAGTGCTATTTCTAGTCACCCCTTGAATACATTCAATGTTTTGGCATCAATTACTTCCTGTGGGAATGAATTCCACAGGCTCACCACTCTTTGGGTGAAGAAATGTCTCCTCATCTAAATCCTAAATCGTCTACCCCAGATCCTCATACTGTGACTCCTGGTTCTGAACACACCCACCATGGGAACATCTGCCCTGCATCTACCCTGTCCAGTCCTGTTAGAATTTTATAAGTCTCTGTGAGATTCCCCCTCTCATTCATCTGAACTCCAGTGAAAACAATCTTAACCTAGTCAAACTCTCCTCATACGTCAGACCCGACATCCCTGGAATCAGCCTGGTGAACCTTCACTGCTCTCCCTCGAGAGTAAGAGCATCCTTCCTCAGAAAAGGAGACCAAAACTGCACACAATATCCTAGTTGTGGTCTCACGAAGGCCCTGTACAACTGCAGCAACACATCCCTACTCCCGTACTCAAGAGGCAGGGACACTACCCAATGCTCCACAAGCTATCCCCCAACCAAAACATGGCTGGCACACTATCCTGATTAAAGTAAGTGAGCAGAAAAACAAAGAACAGGGCAGCATGTTATTTTTAAACCAGGCACCTTTGGAGGGAGTGAGTCAGAAATGTTGTCTCCCTTCCCCCATAGATTTTAATATTTATTTATCTTCAGCTTGTCAGTATTGTGCCTTCCCGCGCCAACTTTGCTCTCAATGTTGGAAGCTATCCATTATTGTGTGTACAAAATATATTTTAGCTGCTTTTGCAGGAAGGCAGCCAGCTCTGTTGAGGTGTCAGCTGTGGTTCAGTCGGTCGCATGTTTGCCTCAGAGACAGAAAGTGCTGAAAGTTCAAGCCTCACTCCAGGCCACGGAGAGAACGTGTCCTTCCGGGAAGATATTGAGCTGGCGTTCTTAATCCAATATCTCAGCAAACGGACAGAGTTTGCATTCCCGCTGCAGCCCTAACAGTGATCTGGTTAAGATAACGAAAGAACTATGCAAGCAAGGCTGGGAGAAGAAGTCAAGCTACAGATTCTAATTGAATGGTGGAACAGGTTCAAAGGGCTGAGTGACCTACCTCCTGGTCGTATCTTCGAATGACCCAGGTCTTATGTTAAAAACTGTGCAGTTCCTGGTCGAAAGCCATGGCACGTTACAGCAAGGGCAGCTAGAACTTTATAACCTTTCTCATGTTTTACAAAGCATTCTATGAGCTGAGGTGAGCAACACTGTGATTTTCCTATTGACATTTGTTTGACTTTTATCATCATTAACCTCTGGTTGGAACTGTAACCTGGGATATGTGGCTTACTCAGTTTGAGAGAGCCGAAGTGAACGGAAAACATAGAATTGTTGGAGGGCAGAAGGAGACTATTCAGCCCTGTGCCAGTTGTCCACATTAACATCTCATTTAGTCCTATAAGACATAGGAACAGAAATAGGCCATTGAGCTCATTGGGTCTGCTCCACCAGTTAATGAGATCATGGCTGATCCAATAATCCTCAACTCCACCTTCCTGCCTTTTCCCCATAATCCTTTATTCCCTTACTGATTAAAAACCTGTGTCAGTTCTATCTTCTCCTTCTATCCCTGCACATTCTTCCAGTTATTACCATAAGACCCCTGGCAAGGTTCCCAATTCTATTCTATTCTATTCATTTGTGGGATGTGTGCATTGCTGGCTGGCCAGCATTTCTTGCCCATCCCTAGTTGCCCTTGAGAAGGTAGTGGTGAGCTGCCTTCTTGAACCGCTGCAGTCCACCTGCTGTGGGTTGACCCATGATGCTATTAGGGAAGGAATTCCAAGATTTTGACCTAGCAACAGTGAAGGAACAGTGATATATTTCCAAGTCAGGATGGTGAGTGGCTTGGAGGGGAACTTGGCGGTGGTGGCGTTCCCATATGTCTGATGCCCTTGTCCTTCTTGATGGAAGTGGTCATGGGTTTGGAAGGCGCTGTCTGAGGATCTTTGGTGAATTTCTGCATTGCATCTTGTACAGAGCACACACTGCTGCTACTGAGCGTAAGTGGTGGAGGGAGTGGATGCTTGTGGATGTAGTGCTAATCAAGTGGGCTGCTTTGTCCTGGACGGTGTCCGGAAGGAACACCATCCAGGATATTATGTTCCTTCCAGAATACCCAACTGTTAAAGCTCCTGGGTAGGGAGGGATGAACCAGATCCCCTTTTTTTCATTTAGCCACTCCCTCACTTGTTTGCAACAACATTCAGCTAGATAGCGACCTCTTCCCTTACCGGTGTCTTTCTCCAGACCCAAAAAAACTTATGTTTAAAATGTAGCCAATTTAACCATGTATTAACAAAGAGTGAGTTCATTAATTCCTAAACATAAGAAGAATTAGCTATAAAACACGCAGATTAATAAGAGGAGGTGAGGCTAAAAGAATAAAAATTAAAAGTTTTGCAGAAATAGTCTCATAATTGTTTGTGAAGAGTGGATACTTAAACGTTGCAGCCATTGCATTGGAGGGCACTGGTGCCGTGGATGTTAATAGTAGACTAATCTACTTCATGATCCTTCGTTTTGCAGGTTGGTTGAGATTCTGTTGTTCCAACCTTTTCAACTGTGATTCCAGCACTCAGGCTGAGAGGGAATCCTTTTTGTTGCTGTGTTTCCTTATACCTGGTTTGTAGCACTGAGGTGAGAGATGTCCTTCGCCTGCAACAAGCAGGGACCTGAGACTGGGGGGTAATTCTTTGACTCTGATCTTCACAGTACACTAATGCTTCAGTCCACACTGGTACACGAGAGAACATTTACAGCCACTAGCAGCCTCACATCGAACTGAAACTTACTTTAAAACCCCCGTCCTTGTGTATTCTTCAAAGCGAGAGACATGAAATTGGTCAGCAGTTTGGGATATAATCTATAGTGATGGCTTGGTGTTGAGCAGGGGTTTATAGAGTCATAGGGTCATACAGCTCGGAAATTAACCCTTCAGCCCAACTCTACCCTGCTGACCAAGTTTACCAAACTAAGTTAGTCCCACTTGCCTGCATTTGGCCCATATCCCACCGAACCTTTCCCAACCGTCCAAATGTATTTTAAATGTTTTAACTGTACCTGCATCTACCACTTCCTCTGGCAGTTCATTCCACTTACGAACCACTTTCTGTGTGAAAAAGTTGCCCCTCAGGTCCCTTTTAAACCTTTCTCTTCTTACCTTAAAAATATGTCCCATAGTTTTTAACTCCCCCATCCTAGAGGAAAGACTTTGGCTATTCAGCTTATCTATGCCACTTATGATTTTATAAACATCTATAGAGTCACCCCTCAACCCTTTACGCACCAGTGGAAAAACGTCCCAACCTATCCTTATAACTCAAACCCTCCATTCACAGCAATATCCTAGTAATTTTTTTTCTGAACCCTCTCCAATTTAATAATATCCTTCCTATAACAGGGCAACCGGAACTATATACCAAAAGTGGCCTTATTATCATCCTGTACAACCTCAACATGTTGTCCCAACTCCTATACTCAATGGTATGAACAATGAAGCCCAATGTGATTGTTTGTCAGCTTCTAGTTATCTTTGTCGTAACAATAGATCATAATGCAGTCTTTCGGAAGTTTTTTCAACACTTTTAGGTGTTACCTTCCATTGATCTCCCTCTTGTTCCAGACAGCCTGTTAATTTACATCCACCGCCATTTTTGAAAGTATCAACCCTTTTCGACAAAAGCATATTTTGGAATTAAGGGCTAGAAACGTCTGCAGTATTTTGGGATAACAAGGTGTAAAGCTGGATGAACACAGCAGGCCAAGCAGCATCAGAGGAGCAGGAAAGCTGACGTTTCGGGTCTGGACCCATCTTCAGAAAATCTGAAGGGTCCAGACCCGAATGGTCAGCTTTCCTGCTCCTCTGATGTTGCTTGGCCTGCTGCGTTCATCCGGCTCTACACCTTGTTATCTCAGATTCTGCAGCATCAGCAGTTCCTACTATTTTTGCAGTACTTTGGGGTTCTGACTGGTCTTCATGACTCTTTTCAAATAACCATCCAATTCCTTTTTGAATGCTTCAGTTCAGTTTGATTCCACCACCATACTCTCTGGCAGTGTGTTCTAATTCTGGTGTCTATTCTGATATTAAGAGGCTCACTGCTCATCCTGCAATCTCCTTACATCATGCATAAAGACATAGGGAATGGACATAGCCCAAGTTGTGGCACACACACACACACACACACACACACACACACACACACACACACACACACACAATCAGACCTCAGCATTAATTTCAGCCACCAGACAAAAGAAAGAATTACATTTATATCGTGTCTTCCTCACTGAAAGATACTCAGAAGAAAATCGCAGCCAATAAAGCATTAGTTTGGAGATATAGTCACTGTTGAAATGTAGGAATAGATCTCATGAACAGCAATGTTAATGCTTAGTCAATGCTGATACTGACTGGTTAATCTTCTGAGGGATAAATATGGGCCAGAACATCAGGGAGAGCTCCCCACCAAATGACATCATGGAATCTATTGCATATACCTGAGAGGGAGTTGAGACTCAACTTAAAACCTTATCTCAAACAGGCACCTCCAGAAGTGCAGCACGCTATCTTAATGAGTTGAGGCATGGATTATAAGAGCAGGGCAGTTATGTTGGAGCTGTACAGAACTTTCGTTAGGCCCCAGCTGGAGTGCTGGTTCTGGTCACTACATAATAGGCAGGATGTATTTGCACTGGAGAGGGTGCAAAGGAGTTTCACCAGGATGTTGCCTGGGGTGGAGCATTTCAGATCTGAAGAGAGGTTGGATAAGCTTGAGTTTTTTTAACTGGAGCGGAGAAGGTTGAGAGGGAGATCTGATTGTGGTTGTTATAACTTGGGAAACCCAACCGGAAAGGAACTTTGTTTATTGCTGAACACCCAAAATAGATTCAAGACTTGTGGTGCACCTAGGCTAGTCCCAGCCTGGGACATAACAATCCCTGAGTCCACTCTATAAAGGGCTCAGGTAATGAGCTCTAGCCATTGCCTGTTACCAAGGCAACTCATACTCAATGAGCTCCACAGGGAGGTTAATTAGTGCTTGGAGATTATGAGGGGCACAGACAGGGTGAATAGAAAGCAGCTGTTCCCCTTAGTCAAAGGGAAAATAATTTGAAATGAAAGGCAGGAGGTTTAGTGGAGAGTTGAGGAAAAACTTTTGTCAGCCAGAGGTGGTGAGGGTCTGCAGTGCTCGCCTGAATGGGTATTTGATGCAGAAAACATCACAATCTTTAAAAAGTACTTGGATTAGCCCTTGAAGTATTATATTATCCGAGGCTATGGGCCTAAGTGAGAAAGTGGGACCAGAGGAGGAAGTAAGATAATTTCAGCAGTACAGATGTGATGGGCCAAAAGGCCTCTTCTGTTCTGCAGGATTCAATGATTCTATGGGGTTACACCACAGAAGGTCTGCAGTACTTCACTGGAGCATCAGTCTGGGTTTTAAATTTAAGTTTCTGGAGAGAGACTTGAATGAGCAGACCATGACTCAGAGGTTGAGAGTCAAATCCACTGTACTTCTATAGCTGGTAAGTTGTCTTTCCAACCTGAAGAAGACCCATTAAGCTCGAGTCCTTGGAGCCTGCGTGTTAGCCAATCCTCAAGCCATGCTAATTCGTTACCTCAATAGCATAAGCTCCTACATTGCACATTAACCTTTTACATGGCACCTTATCAAAAGCCTTCTGGAAATCCAAATGCACTGCATCAACCAGATCCCCTTGATCAACTCTGCTTGTATATATAAAAACCAAAAGAACTGCAGATGCTGTAAATCAGAAACAAAAACAGAAATTGCCGGAAAAGTTCAGCAGGTTTGGCAGCATCTGTGGAGAGAAATCAGAGTTAACGTTAACTCTGATTTCTCTCCACAGAGGCTGCCGGACCTGCTGAGCTTTTCCAGCAATTTCTGTTTTTATTTCTGCTTGTATATATTTTCAACAAACACAACCACACCCGTCAAACATGATTTCCCTTTCGCAAAACCTTGTTGACTCTGATTGTTCAGGTTTCCTAAATGACTGGCTATTTCTTCCTTAATAATGCACTCTAGCATTTTCCCAATGACAAATGTCAGGCTAACTGACCTGTAGTTTCTTGGTTTCTGTCTCCCTTACTTTTGAACATGGAGTGTCATATTAGCAGTTTTCCAATCTGATGGAACCTTCCCAGAATCCAGTGAATTCTGGAATATTTTCTTCCAATGCCTCCACTATCTTGGCAGCTAGTTTCTTTAAAACTCTTGGATTCAGGCCATTAGGATTCTGGTGACCTGTCAGCCTTTAATCCCGTTGGTCAGTCAAGTTCTTCATTCCTCATGATAGAGACGATATCCCATTAGCACCTTGCTTATCTATTACCTTTGGGGCATCCAGGAATGAAGGATTTTCAATACAGGTAAAGATTAGAGAGATTGAGTTTGTTGTCCTTGGAGCAGAGAAGATTAAGAGGTGACCTTATTAAGATGTTCAAAATTCTGAAAAGTTTTGGCACAATCAAGAAGGATTTTCTGTTCAACTGGTTGGCATGTCAGTATTAGAGGGCCATATTTTCAAGACTGGCAGCAAGGGACCTAGGAATGAAATGAGGAGAAGCATCTTTACTCAGAGAGTCGTTCGAATTTGGAATGAGCTGCCTGGGACAGTGGTGGAGATGGATTCCATACAAGGTTTCAAAGAGAGCTGGATTTTGTTCAAATTGCTGTGATTAGTTTAGAGCGCTATGGAAATATGGCTGGAGAGTGGGACTAGCTGGGTAGCTCTCACAGGAGCCAGTACAGACACGATGAATCGAATGGCCTCTTTCTGCGCTGTAAAATTCTATGATTCCCTGATTCAATGATTTATGGTGTCTGCCACTATGAAGAACAATGGAAAATATTGGTTTAAATTATGTGTCACTGTCTGTCCTCTGTTATTTATTCCTCTGTTGCAACATCCAAGGAACGCACACTGACTTTAGCTCCACTTCAATGGAAGCTCTGCTTTTTGTTTTTATATTTCTTGCCAATTTACTATCATAATTAATTATCAATTAATTATCATCGGCATCTGCTGCTGGTTCTTAAAAAAAATTCCTGATCCTCTGGCCTGCCAGTACTTTTTGCTACTTTGCATGCATTAGTTTCTGATTAGATACTGTCCTTGACCACTTTTATTAACCACAAATTGTTTACCCTTCTCATCGAGTCCTTTGTTTTGGCTGGAATAAAACTTTGGTCAGCATAATGAAATATCCACAGTCTTCCACTGCTCACCCATCTACTGTGCCCTTAGTCTATTTTTCCAGCTCATTTTAGACAGTCCTTTCTTCATATCCCTGCAGTTGCCATTATTTAAGTCGAGGTCAGTAGTTTGAGACTCACGTTTCTCTGCCTTAAACTGAATTTGAAATTCTCCTATGTTGTGATCATTACTACTGAGAGGATCTTTAGCTGCTTTGCTAGTCCTGCCTGTGTTGTTGATGTTTATGTAAACCACAAAAACTGGGTCCTTCTCCTCTCACTCTGAGTTTCACTCCAGCCAGAGGAAATGTCCTGAGCCAAGACAACAGGTAGACAACACAGCTTTCAGACCTGTCTTTATTTGCTGCAGAGAATAGCATCTATTCCCTCAACTGTGCAATCCCCAATTACTGCTATTGATGTGTTATCTTCCTACTTGAACAGCACTCCGGGTAGCAGTGCGTTGGTCATCCTCCCTCGTTTCAGTGACCACACCGCCACCGCCCCCCACCCCCCCGTCTACAATGGGAGCAAGAACCTCATACCCATTGGACAATGGTCATGGCTGAGGCTACTCCAAAAGTAAATTCTGGATCCTCTTACCTTCTTCACCCATAGCCACAACCACCTTGCCCTGACCATGGATCAGATTTGATGCAATTATGCAAAGGGTATAACTGCCTCCTGAAACTCAGTGTCCAAGTACCTCTCCACCTGCTCACCCCCCCCAAAACAAAACCAAGCCCTATGTTTGCACTTCAGTCTCCAGCTCATCAACTCTGAGGTGAAGTTACAGGAGCAGCCAACACTCGCTTTATTATACCAGCATCCATGAGCTTCCATATACTTCAGCTGCAACACATCACCTGTCTAGCTATCTTTGTTCGAGTTAAGTTATTTCAATGTTAAATGCTCTATAAATTAATTTGCTAACTGTCCTTATTGGTAATAGGGTCTCCTGATTTAAACCAATTGGCCAATCAAAGGAGATACAGTTGGGCCCTGGGTAGTAATTAGATATGATTTCATAGAATCATCATAGAATCCCTACAGTGTGCAAACAGGCCATTCGGCCCAACAAGTCTACATCGCCCCTCCAAAGAGCATTCCACCTAGACCCAGTCCCCTACCCCTGCATTTCCCATGGCCAATCCACCTAATGTACACACTTCTGGACACTATGGGCAATTTAGCATGACCAATTCACCCAGCCTGCACATCTTTGGACTGGGGGAGGAAACCAGAGCACCCGGAGGAAACCCATGTGTTGTAGAATAGAGAGACCCAGAGGTTCAGGTACATAGTTGTTTGAAAGTCGCATCACAGTTAGACTGGGTAGTTAATAAGGCATTTAGCACGCTTGCCCTCATTGCTGAAACCTTTGAGTATCGGAGTTGGGACATCATGTTGAGGTTGTACAGGAAATTGGTAAAGCCACTTGTGATAACAAGGTGTAGAGCTGGATGAACACAGCAAGCCAAGCAGCATCAGAGGAGCAGGAAGGCTGACGTTTCGGGCCTAGACCCTTCTTCAGAAATTGTACTGTGCACAGTTCTGGTCACCTTGCTATAGGAAGAATATTATTACATTGTAGAGGGCTCAGAAAAGATTTACCAGGATATTGCCAGGACTGAAGAGTTAGAGTTACAAGAATAAGCTGGATAGTCTGGGGCTTTTTCATTGGAGTGTAGGAGGTTGAGGGGTGACTTTATAGAGGGGTTTCTAAAATTGTGATGGCCATAGATAGGGTGAATAGCAGAGTTCTTTTTCGTAGGGTGGGGGAATTCAAAACTAGGGAACATAGTTTTAAGGTGAGAGGGGAAATATTTAAAAGGGGTTTGGGGGCAACTTTTTCACACAGAGTGTGGTTCATATGTAGAATGAATTGCCAGAGGAAGTTGCAGCTGCAGGTATAGTTACAACATTTTTAAAAGACATTTGGACAAGTATATGAACAGGAAAAGTTTAGAGGGATATAGGCCAAATGCAAGCAATTGGGACTAGTTTAGTTTGGGAAACTTGGTCAGCATGGACAAGTTGGACCGAAGAATCTGTTTCCATGCTGCATGACTCTATGACTCCATGACTCTAAACAGCTACCAAACATTTACCTTGTTCCTGTAATGTCAAAGTTCAGCTCTGACAGATACAACCAGTTTGAAGGGGCTCTCTACCATTGGTTTTAATCTCCCGCTATCCTTTCTAAGGCAGGTCTTCTCTTCACGTTAGAACATCGAGCATAGAGCTATTCAGTTCAGGAACAGGCCTTTCAGTCCACCATGTTTGCACCAACCATGATGCCATTCTAAACTAATCCCACCTGCCTCCATAACCCTATATTTCCTGCCCGTCCAAGTGTCTGTCTATATGCCTCTTAAACTTTGCTATCATATCTGCTTCTACCACTTCCCCTGGCAGCACGTTTCAAGCAGCTTTTCTTTTATTCACTCATGAAATGCAGGAATCACTGACTGGCCCAGCATTTAATGCCCATCCCTAGTTGCCCTTGAGAAGGGGCTGGTGAGCTGATTTCTTAAACCACTGCAGTCAGTGTGCCGTAGGTGGAGCCACAATGCCATTTAGGAAGGAATTCCAGGAATTTTGACCCAGCGACAGTGAAGGGTGCCAAGTGGTGACTGGCTCTTCCTTATTCAATCAAGGGATGAGGGCATCACTGGTCAGGCCAGCATTTATTGCCCATCCCCAATTACCCAAAGCCAACCACATTGCTGTGAGTTTGGAGTCGCATGAGGCCTAAACCAGATTGAAAGAATCTACCCCGGGTGGCTGATTTGCTCCCAAGGGCATAAGTGAACCAGATGGGATTTCTGACAATCAACTCTTAATTCCAGATTTTTACTGACTTCAAATTCTACCATCTGCCATAGCAGAATTTGAACTCAGGCCCGTAAGAACATTAACTAAAGTTCTGGATTAACAGTCCAGCGATAATGCCATTAGGCCGTTGCCTCCCCATTACTTGCAGGTGGCACTGTTCCCACATATCTGCTGCCCTTGTCCTTCAAGATGGAGGTGGTCATGCATTTGGAAGGTGCTGTCTAAAGATCTTTGGAGACTTTCTGCAGTGCATGTTGTAAATAGTACAAACTGCTGCTACTGAGCGTCGGTGGTGGAGTGAGTGGATGCTTGTGGATGTGGTGCCAATCAAGTGGGCTGCTTTGTCCTGGATGGTGTCAAACTTCTTGAGTGTTGCTGGAGCTGCACCCACCCAGGCAAATGAGGAATATTCTAACACATTCCTGATTTGTGTCTTCTCAATGGTGGACAGGCTTTGGGGAGTCAAGAGTTGAGTTACTCCCTGCAAGATTCCTTGCCTCTGACCTGGCATTTAGCCACAATACTTGTATGACTATGCTTAGTAGTGTTGATAGTAATTAAATTCAAATTCCACTAGCTACCTTGGTGGGATTTGATTTCACATACCCCAAATATTAATCTCAGTTTTGGGACACTAGTCCAGTGACATTACCACTATGCCACCATGTCTCCCAGCAATCCTTTGTAGGTTGTTGGAGGAAAGGAAAGCCAAACAATGATTTAGAAAAATCGATTCTCCATTTACAATGAGCCTTGATATCAAGGGAGAGAAATTTTCTCTGTGTGTTTTTGACTTAACAAATGGCAGGTGCTGTGCTGTACATTGACGGCTAGAATATTCCCTCTCTTTGATGCAGGATGTTTTGACAGTAAAAGATTAATGATCATTTTGTGGTCACTGTGAATGATAACCTAAGGGTATTTACCAGAGTGCGATGCAATCAATCTTTACATTACCCTGTATAAAGGGTTTACTCGAACACTCAGAGCCACAATAAGGTCCAATAAGATAATATCCAATGAGGTAATTGATAGACACTGTGAAATAGAACATAGAACATTACAGCGCAGTACAGGCCCTTCGGCCCTCGATGTTGCGCCGACCTGTGAAACCAATCTGAAGCCCATCTAACCTACACTATTCCATTATCATCCATATGTTTATCCAATGACCATTTAAATGCCCTTAAAGTTGGCGAGTCTACTACTGTTGCAGGCAGGGCATTCCACACCCTTTCTACTCTCTGAATAAAGAACCTACCTCTGACATCTGTCCTATATCTATCACCCCTCAACTTAAAGCTATGTCCCCTCATGCTAGCCATCACCATCCGAGGAAAAAGGCTCTCACTGTCCACCCTATCTAATCCTCTGATCATCTTGTATATCTCTATTAAGTCACCTCTTAACCTTCTTCTCTCTAACGAAAACAGCCTCAAGTCCCTCAGCCTTTCCTCATAAGACCTTCCCTCCATACCAGGCAACATCCTGGTAAATCTCCTCTGCACCCTTTCCAATGCTTCCACATCCTTCCTATAATGCGGCGACCAGAACTGTACGCAATACTCCAAGTGCGGCCGCACCAGAGTTTTGTACAGCTGCAACATGACCTCATGGCTCCAAAACTCAATCCCTCTACCAATAAAACCTAACATACTGTATGCCTTCTTAACAACCCTATCAACCTGGGAGGCAACTTTCAGTGATCTATGCACATGGACACCGAGATCTCTCTGCTCATCCACACTACCAAGAATCTTGCCATTAGCCCAGTACTCTGTATTCCTGTTACTCCTTCCAAAGTGAATCACCTCACACTTTTCTGCATTAAACTCCATTTGCCACCTCTCAGCCCATCTCTGCAGCTTATCTATGTCCCTCTGTAACCTGCAACATCCTTCCGCACTATCCACAACTCCACCGACTTTCGTGTCATCCACAAATTTACTAACCCATCCTTCTACGCCCTCATCCAGGTCATTTATAAAAATGACAAACAGCAGAGGCCCCAAAACAGGTCCTTGAGGTACACCACTAGTAACTGAACTCCAGGATGAACATTTCCCATCAACCACCACCCTCTGTCTTCTTACAGCTAGCCAATTTCTGATCCAAACCACTAAATCACCCTCAATCCCATGCCTCCGTATTTTCTGCAATAGCCTACCGTAGGGAACCTTATCAAACGCTTCACTGAAATCCATATACACCACATCAACCGCTTTACCCTCATCCACCTGTTTGGTCACCTTCTCGAAGAACTCAATAAGGTTTGTGAGGCACGACCTACCCTTCACAAAACCGTGTTGACTATCCCTAATCAAATTATTCCTTTCTAGATGATTATAAATCCTATCTCTTATAATCCTTTCCAACACTTTACCCACAACCGAAGTAAGGCTCACTGGTCTATAATTACCAGGGTTGTCTCTACTCCCCTTCTTGAACAAGGGGACAACATTTGCTATTCTCCAGTCTTCTGGCACTATTCCTGTAGACAATGATGACATAAAGATCAAAGCCAAAGGCTCTGCAATCTCCTCCCTAGCTTCCCAGAGAATCCTCGGATAAATCCCATCCGGCCCAGGGGACTTATCTATTTTCACACTTTCCAGAATTGCTAACACCTTCTCCTTATGAACCTCAATCCCGTCTAGTTTAATAGCCTGTATCTCAGTATTCTCCTTGACAACATTGTCTTTTTCCTGTGTGAATACTGACGAAAAATATTCATTTAGCACCTCTCCTATCTCTTCGAACTCCTCGCACAACTTCCCACTACTGCCCCAATCTTCCTCTAGTCATTCTTTTATTCCTGACATACCTATAGAAAGCTTTAGGGTTTTCCTTGATCCTACCTGCTAAAGACTTCTCATGTCCCCTCCTGGTTCTTCTTAGCTCTCTCTTTAGGTCCTTCCTGGCTAACTTGTAACTCTCAAGCGCCCTAACTGAGCCTTCACGCCTCATCTCTACATAAGCCTCCTTCTTCCTCTTGACAAGAGATTCAACTTCTTTAGTAAATCACGGTTCCCTCATTCGACCACTGCCTGACGGGTACATACTTCTCAAGGACACGCAGTAGCTGTTGCTTGAACAAGCTCCACATTTCAACTGTGAAATAAAACAAAAAACACTGCAAGTTTTTAGCCAGTTGGCAGTAGGGCGAGAAATGGAGTGAACACTTCAGGTCACTGAAAAATGCATAGTATAACCCTGATGTTGACCTCCTGATATCCTGGTCGGTATTTACCCATCATCCACAATCGCTGAAACAGAAAATTTGGCCATTGTTTCATTGCTGTCTACAAGAGCATATAAATTGACTACAGAACTTTTAAAAATTCATTCACAGGATGTAGGTGTTGCTGGCAGGATCAGCAGTTATTGCCTAGCCTTAAGTGCCCTGACGGGGGTAGGTTTAGAGTGGACAACATTGTTGTGGGTCTGGGGTCTCATGTATGCCACACTGGGCATATATCGTTGTTCTCAGTGTCATTGGTTCAAATTACTGGAATTCCCTCCCCAGCAATATTGTCGGTCTGCCTACAGTACATGGATGGGAGCAGTTCAAGAAGGCAGCTCACCACCACTTTCTAAAGGGAAACTAGGGATGGGCAATATGTCTCATGACTGAATTTTTTAAAAAAACTGGAATCACACGTAGGCCAAATGAGGTAAAGATAACATATTTCCTTCTCTACAAGACATTAATGAATCAGGTGCTGTCAAAGAGACTGTGATAAGTTGCAACACTGCATCTGGTAAATGGCACACCCTGCTATGACAGGTTGGATGTCAAAAACATTTGATGCTTCCAAATGCAACATTATGAACATAGAACATAGAACAGTACAGCATAGGAACAGGCACTTTGGCCCACCATATCTGTGCTGATGAATTGATTTAACATCTGAATGTTTCAAGTTAAACCTCACAACAGAACAAATAAGAGTTGCCTGCTTAATAAAAGTTCAAAAATAAAAAAAATCATTTTGGAAGGAAAAATTTGAAAGCAGAATACAGGGTTAACGGAAAGATTCTTGGCAGTGTGGAGGAGCAGAGGGATCTTGGGGTTCATGTCCACAGTTCCCTGAAAGCTGCCACCCAGGTGGATAGAGTTGTTAAGAAGGCGTATGGTGTGTTAGCTTTCATTAATAGAGGGATTGAGTTCAAGAGCCGTGAAGCTACGCTCTAGCTATACAAAAGCATGGTTCAGCCACATCTGGAGTATTGTGTCTAGTTCTGGTCACCTCATTACAGGAAAGATGTGGAAGCGTTGGAAAAGGTGCAGAGGAGATTTCCCAGGATGTTGCCTGGAATGGAGGGAAGGTCTTACGAGGAAAGGTTGAGACAGCTAGGGCTTTTCTCTTTAGAACGACAAAGGATGAGAGGTGACTTGATAGAGGTGTACAAAATGATCAGAGGTATAGATCGAGTGGACAGCCAGAGATTTTTTCCTAGGGTGGAAGTAGCTATTTCAAGATGGCATAGTTTTAAAGTGAGTTGAGGTAGATATAGGGGAGACGTCAGAGGTAGGTTCTTTACTCAGAGAGTGGTCGGGGCGTGGAATGCATTGCCGGAGAGGGTAGTGGAGTCGGCCTCATTAGGGGCATTTAAGCAGCTATTAGATAGGCATATGGATGATAGTATAAGGTAGGGGTGGAGGTTAGATAGACCTTAGGTTTAGGGTAAAAGCTCAGCACAGCATCGTGGGCCGAAGGGCCTGTACTGATCTATGTTCAATGTTCTATGTTCTAATGTACAACTTGCCCATTAATCATACGCTCTTCCTCTAAATGTTTCTCACTGTATAGACATTGATTGGCAGGATTATACAGAAACAAGACCAGGTGGAATCTGAGGATTTTGGGATTTAAATGTGCATGTAGGCTTTTTGTCCCCTTGAGAACATGTTAACTCGGTAATCATTACAGCACAGAAGGAGGCCATTCAATCCATCACATCTATGCCAGCTCTCTGTGATGTATTCTAGTCACACCCATACCCCACCCCAGTCTATTCTTGGCTCCTGCAAGTCTGTTTCCCCCAAATTCATTTCCAATTTCCTATTGCAATCATTCACCTCAATGACAGCAGGTTCTTGGTTGTTACCAATCGCTGCATACACAAATTGTTTTCCTCAGCATCTCTCCCCGAAACTCCTGATCAAAATGTTAAATCTGTGTAGGCTGGTCTTTGCACAATCAGCCAATGGGAACAGGGTTGCTCTGTTTATTTTATCTAAGCCTCTCATCGTCTTGTATACCTCGATCAAATCTCACTACAATCTCCGTTGCTCCAAGGAGAACTGCCACTCCCTCACCCCAGTTCTCCGACCTAACCTTGCAACTAAGCTCCCCCCATCCCTGAAGGCATTCTGCTAAATCTCCTCCATGGGTCTTCAAAGAGGCTCACACACTTCCTGAAGTGCAGTTATCCAAACTGGTCATGGTTACTGTAGTTGTGGTCTGATCAAAGCTACGTGAAGCTTCAGCATAACTACCCCGTCCTTGTAAGTTTTAAAAATTCATTCTTGGGATATGGGCATCATTGGCTGGGCCAGTATTTATTGCCCTGGAGAAAATGTTCTGCCTTTTTCTGAGCTACTGCAATCCTAGGGGTACATCCCCAATGCCGTTAGGGAGGGAATTGCAGGATTTTGACCCAGCAACACCGAAAGCACGGCAATCTATTTCCAAGTCAGGATGGTGTGTGGCTTGTTGGGGCACTTGAAGATAATGGAGTTCCCTGGTATCTGTTCCCCTTCAAGATATCAGTGGTTATGGGCATGGAAGGTGCCATTGGAGAAGTCTTAGTGAGTTTCTGTGGTGCATCTTGTAGATGGTACTGACTGCTCCTACTGGGCGTCAGAGGTGAAGGAACTGAATGTTAAGGATGGTGGATGTGGTGCTAATCAAGATAGCTGCTTTGTCCTGGTTGGTGTTAAGTTTCTTGAGTGTTGTTGGAGCTGCACTCAAGTTGAGTGTGTTCCATCACACTCCTAACTTGTGCCTTACAGATCGTAGACTGGCTTTGGAGACTCAGGAGGTAAGTTACTCGCTGCAGAATTCCTAGCTTCTGATGTGCTTTTGCAGCCAGTGTGTTTATATGGCGAGTCCAGTCGTAACCCCCAGGATGTTGATAGTGGGGGATTCAGTGAATGTAAAGCTATTGAGAGTCAGGTGCAATAGGTAGATTCTTGTTAGAGGTGATCATTCCCACCACACATGTGCTAGGCAATGTTATTTGCCACTTGCTAACCCAAGCCTGTATTTGTGCAGACCTTAATGCACATGGACTGCTTCATTATCGGAGAAGTCACAAAGGGTGCTAAACATTGTGCAATTATCAGTGAACATCCCCACCTCATGATGGAAGGTCAATACATCCATTTATGAAGCTTAAGATCCTATTTGTTTTGTTATTTATTGTCTCAATATATCTTGCGCCTTCAAAGATCAATGTGCATGCATCACTCTGTCATGCACACTCTTTGGACCTATACCAATTAAACCAAAATACCTTTCCCCATATTTTGGCTAAAATTCATGTGTGTATTGAACTCCTTCTACAACTTTTCTGTCCATTCTACTGGCCTATCTATGTCCTATTGCTGTCAATTATCACCATCATCGGTTTGCCACATCTTTGAGTTTGCTATCATTAGCAAATTTTTAAATTCTATTTCAGTTTCTAAGTAAGCTGTTTTATAAAAATAACGAAATGAAACAATGGTCCAAGGAGTGACCACTAGACTCTACTATCCTCCTGCCTGAAGAATGGTGATTAACCTTCCATTGCTCTTCTGCAAGAAAACCATTAATTTTCCAATATTACTCATTATTAACCTATTATCTGCAAGTATTTAAAGGTGCTGCACTTCTCTGGCTTTCAATACCACCCCACCTAGGCTCTAAGTTCCAAAATCCCTTCTGTCCCTATCTCCTTTAACACACACCTTACCTCTTGGACAATCCATCCAGCGTTGACATTTCTTAATGTGACTCAATGTCAAATGTTGCTTGATCACAGCCCAGTGAGGTGCCTTCCAACTTTACCATGTTGGAAGCACTAGATCAATACACATTGCAATTGTTGATACCTGGGGCCACACAAATCCCTGAATGCACTGGGTTCCAATTGCTCATTGAATTGAACCAGGTCATCAATGGGGCCTGGTGTCTTACATCCATCACTGGGATTTGGGAGTCTATAAGGGTAGTCAGTGCTCCTCCCCCATGCACTATCCTAAGCTAGTAGGCTGCTGCTAAGCCTGTGCTTTTGGTCCCTAGACTGAAATGAGCAAGTTAGGAGTTTGAATTTTACGGGATATACAGGCACAGTGGTAATATGAGTGAACCATCAATCAAGAAGCTAATGTTCTGGGGAGACAGGGGTTCGAATCCTACAACAGTAGATAATGAAATTTGAATTGAATTCAAAATCAGGAATGGTGAATAACTAAGTAATGTTGATTGTCATAAAAAGCTGGTTCACTAATCTGCCATCCTTACCTGGTCTGGTTTATGGGGGACTCCAGACCCACAACCAAATGACTCCCTCAGTTGCCCTCTGAACAATTAGGGATTAGCAATAAATGCTGACCCAGCCGATGACATCCACATCCCATAGAGGCATTTTGTTTAAAAACTGAAGCAGTTGGCATAATCTCTAAACAGGTCCAGTCAAAGCTTTTCAGCACATTCAGATGATCCCAAAATAGGGGGTTGTGCCCAGTTCAAAACCAGGAGTATGAGCCAGGTCCAAAAAAAAACAGGGAAATTGGACCAGCCTGGTCAGAATCCAGAACAAGTCAGGCCACAATCAAGGATTATGGTACAATTTCCTAAAACAGGGAGGGGAACAGCTCTAAACAGGGAATATGCCCAACCAGAAAATAAAACAAAAATTGGAAATGGTCAGGTTCTGGAAACAGGGAATGGCAGGAAACTGGAGCTGAGGATTATCAGAGCAGAATCAATGGGCTGAATGGTCTTCTTCTGCTCCTACATTATACGGTCTTATTGATCTAACTCCCCAAACACCTAGTGGTTATTCACAATTGTGATCCTGTACAATTCCAGTCTTGCCAACTCCATCTAGACACAAGGAATTCGGAAGGGGTTTTCGTTTATTCCACTAGTTCGCACAAAAGACAACATTTGCCAAGTTTATTTTTTTTTAAGAAAAAGAAACACAATCACATTTGTAATCTATTCCAGTCGTTTCCCAGTACAACTTTGATCGTCTTACAAGGTAGGACCCTTTCTTTAAAAGCTATGTTATGGAAAAAGTTATGGAACATATGGGATCAGTCACCTTGTTGAGGTGGTGAAGACATTTCACGAGATCCATTGCCACTCAGCATCCATCGCTGGGTTTGTAGGAAGGTTGGTGTGTACAAGGGTCAATTCTCTGCAAGGTCATGGGAGGTGGAGGGAAGTGTTGGGGGGGGGGGGGTTTCTCCGCAGATATACCACCCCTGCGTAACGCGAGCCGAACGAACAAAACTTTTACAACAGGTATTGTTTGTTTGGCTCGGCGTCAGGCAGGGGTAGAGTTTGCTCGGTTCCTCTAGACGCTTCCAGGAGAGGGGATAAACGTCCAGCTATTAACAGCGAGAAAGAGAGAGAGGCGAGGGAATCTTTCAGTCTCCCGGAGATCCTTCCATCCGCCTTCTGCAGGATCTATAACTTGAGCTGTCCCGTGTCTGACCCACCACTGTCCCGGGTCATTGAAGTGTTCCTCTTCCTTTTCCTGACGTGGCTTTTGTAGAGGGAGGGCAGAGAGGTGGGGGGTGCGCTGAATGCCCCTGTTTGATCACAATCCTTTTAACTACACACAGAGAGAGTGACAAGAGTTTAGGTTTACTTTATTCTGAAACGAGGCAAGATACCCCGAAGTATATTGTTTAAAACCAGTTTCAAATTTTCACCGTTTTTACGCATTCCCCCTCTTTCTCACCTTCCCCAGAAAACAAAACTGCCTTTGAGCCTTCACGTTACGGAAATGATCCTAATGCAAGTTGAAAGGGAAGGGCTGAGGTGGTTACAGTGGATCAGGTTCGAATCCAGGTGGAGACACGTAACCAAAAATGGGCAATTTTCAGAAATTATTTTCAGAAAAGAAAAATTGAAAGTTCGGTACATACTTTAGAAGATTAAAGTAACAGCCTTAAAGAGGCGCTCGACCCATGAGTTGTGTCACAGCGATCATAAATCTTCAGCCGTTGACTGAGTTTCAATGACATCAAAAAAATGTTATTGCAACAATTTTATTCGAGGGACTACGAGACAGACTCCATATCCTATTCCCTCAACTCATTCCATTTGAAATATCTGCTCTGAAACTGACTCGTCCCCAATTCTTTCAGAACTTTACCTTTAAAAAGTGACCCCACCCATCCGAAATAAAATTGGTTTGTTTACAGATGGTGGTATATTGTTCTGGAGATGTTTAATATTTATATAATACACACCCACACATCCGGAAATATCACGCTTTTCAATTTAATGGCAAGTCGCCGGGGACATTCAGCAGTGTTTTTCTCCCCTCAAAATGCCTTCCCACATTGTTATTCCCAATTTTTTTTACTGAAGAAGGGTCTAGGCCCGAAACGTCAGCCTTCCTGTTCCTCTGATGCTGCTTGGCCTGCTGTGTTCATCCAGCTCTACACCTTGTTTTTCCCACACTGTTAGCAAGTCTCAAATTCTGCAGCGAACTTTCTTTAAGAAGCTTATGGAAATCCAGTCGATGCAAAAGATGTAGAGAGAAAGGTTGCAAAAGCAACACGCTTCAGATTTCCAATAGCTGCAAAAATAAAACATGAAAAGGCAGAACAAAATACTTGTCCGATGAGGAGATGTTTGTCCCACAGATGCTACCCGACTCGGTGTTTTATTTTCCAGCCTTACAAAAGGGGGGAGGGCGGAGAAGTTAATTTAAAAACGTCGACTTGCTTTTCCAGAGTATTATTTGGCATTGAAATTGCACGAATGCAACCCAAAAAATATTATTTGGCATTGAAATTGCACACATACAATCCAAAAAGAAAGTATTTTACATTAAGGTTGCCAGAATGCAACCCACATAATATTATTTGGCATTGAAATTGCACGCATGCAAACCAAAACATATTTTGTTGCACTGAAATTAAGATCAACCTTACTTCGATTGCAAATCCCCCCCCCCCGCCCCGAGTTTGCGAAGTTTCAGAGACGACAGATGGCTCTTACCTGCATTCGGGTGTCTCTAAGTGACACGTAGGCAATTGATCTTGCAGGTAGCGTTCAAACCGAACTCACCTGCGCTGGGAGACCGGTCGCGCAGAGGCCACGGGGACTGGCTTCGTCTGAGAGTCCAGCCGCCCCTTATAAAGCAGCACCCCCCCCCACACCCTTCCCCTTCCCACCCCTTAGCGGTTTATCACTGGCGAAGAGACAAAAGGAGTGTCAGGAGACTGGATTTCACTGGCATCTGTGCTGGAGAGCAGTTCCTAACAGGTGCACCTGTCAGGCACTGAGATTAAATATTGACACTACCAGGAGGTTATTAGCGCTCATTAGCCTTTTTTTGGTGGGGGGGTGGGGAGAGAGAGAGAATGTCTATATGCAAAACCCGAACCACCCCTGCAAAAGATGGGAGGGAGCTGGTTAATATTGGAACTTGCTCTGACGGTAGATTCTCTAAGTGCGAGGTGAGTTGTAACAGGAGGAACACGTCCCCAAGAGCACCTGCCCATTTCCACAGCGGGAAGGTGGGGGAGAGACTGAGGGAGAAGCAGGATGCAAAGGTCTGAGAGAAAAGCACAGGGCGCAGCGGGCAAGTTAGGCGAGACTAGGAGCCTTAGAGGGAGAGAATAAAGGAAGAAGTTATTGCCGGGGAAGGTACATGTTAAACAGACCATGAGTTTGTTACATTGGCAGAGTTCCCCTATATCCTTAAACTCCCCTTATCTTTAATGCATCTTTCCCCAGTTATTTTGTTCAATTTATTTACTATATACTTGAGCATTAACTACTGTACGCACTAATCTTTATACTTTCTCCAACTCCCTTTTGCCTACGTAGTTTTGCAAGCTCTCTGCTTTCATTTATCCCTTGAGAGTCCCATTATGGGATCTTGCTGCGTACATTTTCCACTGTTGTGTTGCCCCCTAGTGCTCAGTCAGAGGCATGATCTAAAGGCAGGATCTTCCCTGTTTCTGCCTTTTCAAATTTCTATCTCATCTATAACTATCACAATGGAAATGTCACTGGACCAGTAATCCAGAGGACCTGCCCAATGCTCAAAACAGACTTGGGTTCAAATCCCATCAGAGCCGATGGTGGAATTTAAATTAAATTAATAAATCTGGTCATTCATTGTTGTAAAAATTCAAGGGTTCTTGGGGTAGCTTTCCTACCTCTGAGACAAGAGGTTCAAGTCCCATCCACTGCAGTAGGGTTTAATAACATACCTGAACGGGTTAACCACAAAATGTTGAAAAACCCATCTGCTTCCCTAATGTACTATAGGAAAGGAAACTGCCATCCTTGACAACAAGGTGCAGG
>NC_063338.1:91396780-91408079 GCF_021869965.1 Rhincodon typus | reverse complement strand
ATATCTTTAGACTGTGAACCCTAGGTCTGGAATGCGAACATGGTAGGCAGTCTAGCAGGCATTTGTAGGAAAGGCTTTTATTGCAAGCATACCCTGTCTGTCTGTCTGTTTGTTTAGAGATGACAAAGTTAATTTGATACAAATACAAAGATGTCTCATTTTGATGAGAGAGATTGAGATTGGTGATTATAGGCGTGTACTCACTGCACATCTTCAGCAATTGAAGACCTTTGCTGTTGCCGTTGACATCCCTATTGTTTCCGAAGACTTCATCCCACTCTCGGCGATCACCAACATTTGCGCTGAAGTCACAAAGGATCACTAACTAGTTTGGCTGCAATACGTAGCAAGCAAGGAATGGTGGTCATCATAGAATTCATGCTTGACTTCATCAGAGTGCACTCATTGAGGAATATCAGATCAGCCATGATTTCATTGAATGGCAAGGCCTACTCAGTGGGCCGAATGGCCTAGTTCTGCTCCTGAGTCTCATGGTCTGTGGTCACCTTCCAGTTGTACACACTTAATGACAACCTGTTACAACAGGGTTAGGATTAATGTTAGCATTAACGTTAGGCTTAGGTTTAGGTTTGGGTTAGTGTTAGGGTTAGGTTTAGGGTTTGCGTTAGGGTTTGTTCGGGTTAAAGTTAGCATTTGGGTTAGGGTTAGTGTTAAGCTTTGAGTGGAGTTAAGGTTAGCATTAGGATTAACGTTTGGGTTGGGGTTAGTTTATGGTTTAAGCATAGACCTAACGTCTGACAGTTTTGAAGGTGTGTCAAGTAAAGTACCGCCCAACAATCATTAACAGCTTTGGGGAGGCAAGTCAAGTTACTTATGAGACAGTAGAGGAGATGAAATCCAACCCCAGCTTCACTCCATCCTGTTTTTCCACAGCTACTCCAAACAAATGTGTGACCAGCACCAATTTCCCTTCAGTGAACCTTTTGGCTGAGGTGGATCTTGGGGTGGGGTGGAAGGACAATGATTTAGGGGCACCTTTTCCAGCTTGATGCTCGTGAGGTGAGCAGCGTGGACATGGAAAGGAGTCACACAGGGTGCTGACAAGACCCACTTTTTGCCAGCCTGCAGTGAAAGAACACTCAGTGGGCACAGGATCTGAGGCACCACTCTCAGTGAATTTGTATCAGTTGCTATGTTGCTTACCCATCGCCATTGGACTGGTGACAAATGGACGATGGGTGACCGATGACAACAGGTGATGAATGTGTCTTGCATGTGAATTGGATCAAACTGAGGCAGAGTTAGACATGGGCAGCCTTAATCTTTCATCCTCGCCTCTCTCGGTCCAGGGGTAAGGTGATTCTGGGCCATTGGAAGGAGAACTGGATGGAGTATGTGACCAGGAGCCTGTCAAATTCTACGCCTTCCAGTCATGGCATGGACCAGCCTTCACGGTAGTCAGGCCTTAGATCAGTCTCATTGGCACACTCCCTGCACATTGGGGTAGAAAATTTCTACATTGGAGACCCTACAACTGCCCTCCACAGATTTGGACGAATCGGAGTGAGGTTGTGGGGGTGGGGCTCACTGTAACATGTTCACAATTCATTGGAGCCACAAGTGAATAACAGGAAGAACAGATACAGGATGAGCACAAAAGTACTAAAGTAGCTGGGAAGGCAATTTGGGGACATGCTTAGGTGATGCAGGCCACACTTTGGTGGAGGTAAGTGGTAATGCCCCTGGGCTTGTAATCTGGTAAGGCCCAGGCTAATACTGTAGGGACATAAGTTCAAATCCTACCAGGACAAGAACTGGGAATGAGTGAGCTAGCAGAAGAACAGGTACCAAGAGCAATGAAATGAAAGAGGCTGAGTAAAAAAGATAACAGAATTAAATCAAAAAATGTTTTTATTTTAAAAAAACGTATGTGCTTGCTGACATTCAGGAGTATGCACAGCGGCAGTGAAATCTCTCATAAATATATCTAAACAAATAACTCAAAATGAAAAATATTTAAAGAGAGTACCTCAGGTAACACAGGAAGGCGATGGCCTGGTGGTATTATGGCTGGACTGTTAATCCAGAGACCCAGATAACATTCTGGGGTCCTGGGTTCGAATCCCGCCACAGCAGATGGTGGGATTTGAATTCAATAAACATCTGGAAATAAGAATCTAATGATGATCATGAATCCATTGTCAATTGTTGGGAAAATCCCATCTGGTTCACTAATGTTCTTCAGGGAAGGAAGCTACCATCCTTACCTGGTCTGACCTACATGTGACTCCAGACCCATCCAATGCTGGCCTGGTCAGCGATGCCCTCATCCCGTAAATGAAATAAAGAACAAAAATAAAAGGTGTGAAGTAGAAAAGGAGTTTTGTTATGCAGTTCTATTTCATTTTTTTTAAATCACGTCAATGTGGTGCCTGAGTGTGAGCCTGTACAATTGGCAAACATCCTCAGACCATTTGGTACGGGTAGATATATCATTAAAAATGAAGAAAGCATACTGTAAACTCCGCAATACAGCAGGCATAGGGAGGAGATATATCTATTTTTAGGTTTGAACCAGACAGGGTGGGGCATTAAAAGGAATGTGAACAGAACAAAAGAATGGAAATAGACTGGGCTACCTATGAAGAGGTAATGGGATCAAGCAAGAGAACAGATGAAGGTACAAGTTGGGAAAGGAGTGCGCCATTCCGCCCCTCGAGTCTGCTCTGCCGTTCAACTAGATCAGGGCTGAACTGATTACTCCACATTCCTGCGTACCCACAAAATCAATTAGACTGGCAATAATTTGTGAGAGTGGGGTGGGATTTGACCAGGTGGGATCCTAGTCTGTGAGAGAGGGGTGGGAGTTGACTGGGTGGGATATTAAATTGTAAGGGTGGTGTGGACAAAGCTGGAGCAGTTGGGCTGTGAAATGAGTAGAATGGAGTGAAAAGTTAAAATGTATCTTGTGATGCTAGAATGTTCTACGATTCAGGGTGTGTGCGGTTACTGAATGTGCTTTATTCTCCTTAAATTATATTGCATATTTGGAACTAATTTTCCTACATTGAAAATCAGCCAGTTATCTGTGTATGTTCAGGTTAGCTTTCTGTGCGATAATGCTTTCAGAATGATAGCCTGCAATTCAGTTTAAACATCACTTTTTAAAAAGAAACACAAACACTGTGAATACATGACGACAGATTTGGTTAAACCCGAAAGGGAATGTTAAAATCCGAAAATTATAATCAAGACTCAACTCACCTTCTACAAGCCCTACTTGCCCAGAACCCTAAAACTGTTGAATTGCTCACCTGCTACAGAATGTGCCAATAGCTACTTTCTAAAGGCTTTTAAAATTCAAACATGACAGTGATTTAATCGTTTTGGAGCTATCTAGCATCTGAGGAATGAGGTGCTGGATTATGATCCTTCTGCAGATACAACAAACATAAAACCCAGGCTGATGCTTCCAATGTAGTCTTCAATACAGCCACCCAGTCTAATGTATTGTGGTATTTACAAACATACAAACAAGAAAGCCAGTCACCCCTTCGAGCCTGCTTCCCCATTTAATATCAAGTGTATCCCAGAACTTTGTGGGAAGCTAGGAAAGATATTACTGGACCCCTTGATGAGATATATGTATCAATGACAGTCACTTTTGAGGTCCTGGAAGACTGGAGGTTGGCTAATGCGGTGCCACTATTTAAGAAAGCCTGTAAGGAAAAGCCAGGGAACTATAGACTGGTGAGCCTGACATCGGTGGTGAGTAGATTGTTGGAGGGGAATCCAAGGGACAGGATCTACATGCATTTGGAAAGGCAAGGATTGATTAGGGATAGTCAGCATGTGGGAAGTTGTGTCTCACTAACTGGATTGAGTTTTTTGAAGACGTGACAAAGAAGATTGATGAAGGCAGAGTGGTATACAGTACGGACTTCAGCAAAGTGTTTGACAAGGTTCCATATGGTAGACTCGTTAGATCACATGGAATACAGGGAGAACTAGCCATTTCGATACAAAATTGGCTTGAAGGTAGGAAACATGGTGGTGGTGGAGGGTTGCTTTTCAGACTTGAGGCCTGTGAGCAGCGGTGTGCCACAAGGATCAGTGCTGGGTCCACTGTTTTTCATTATTTATATAAATGATTTGAATGTGAACACAGGAGGTATGGTTAGTAAGTTTGCAGATGACACCAAAATTGGAGGTGTAGTGGATAGTGAAGAAGGTTACCTCAGAATACGGAGATCAGATGGGCCAATGGGCCATGGGTCAAGGAGTGGCAGATGGAGTTTAATTTAGATTAATCTGAGGTGCTACATTTTGGAAAGGCAAATCAGAGCAGGACTTACACACCTAATGTTAAGGACCAGGGGAGTGTTGCTGAACAAAGAGACCTTGGAGTGCAGGTTCATAGTTCCTTGAAAGTGGAGTCGCAGGTAGACAGGATAGTGAAGTTTGCATTTGAAACATTTGTCTTCACTAGTCAGTGCATTGAGTATAGGAGTTGGGACATCATGTTACAACTGTACAGGACATTGGTAAGGCCACTTTTAGAATACTGCATACAATTCTAGTCTCCCTTAAATAGGAAAGAAGTTGTTAAACTTTAAAGTGTTCAGAAAAGGTTTACAATGATGTTGCCGAGGTTGGAGAGTTTGAGCTGTAGGAAGAGGCTGAATAGGCTGGGGCTATTTTCCTTGGAGAGTGGGAGACAGAGGGGTGACCTTATAGAAGTTTATAAAATCGTGAGAGGCACGGATAGGGTGAATAGCCAAAGTCTTTTTCCCAGGATAGGGGAGTCCAAAACTAGAGGGCATAGGTTTAAGGTGAGAGGGGAAAGATTTAAGAGGGACCTGAGGAGTAGATTTTTCATGCAGAGGGTGGTGTGTGTATGGAATGAGCTGCCAGAGGAAGTGGTGGAGGCTGGTACAATTACAACATTTAACAGGCATCTGGATGGGTTTATGAATAGGAAGGGTTTAGAGGGTTATGAGCCAAGTGCTGGCAAAGGGGACGAGATTTATTTAGGATATTTAGTCAGCACGAACGAGTTGGACTGAAGGGTCTGTTTCTGTGCTGTACAACTCTATGGCTGATTTAATTTTTAACCTTAACTCAACTCTTCATTTCTGCATTTCCCTGATATTCTTTTATCCTTTTGGCAGTGAGGGATCTATCTGTCTCTGCCGTAAAAACATTTAAAGGTTCTGCATCCTCTGCCTTTGGAGGAAGGGAATTTCAATCCTCTCAAAAAAAAAGTTTCCTCATCTTTGTCCTAAATGGGCGAACCATTTTTTTTAAACTAAAACCCTGAATTCTAATGGAGAGTCACTGGACCTGAAACGTTAACTCTGCTTTCTCCCCACTGATGCTGCAAGACTTGCTGGGTTTTGCAAGCAATTTCTTTTTGTGTTACCCCTAGTTTTATATTCTCCCACAAGAGGAATCTTTCCCTTCAAATTCCACCCAGTCAAGTCCCCTCATGTTTCAATTAAATCACCTCTGACTCTTCAAAGGTGCAGAGGATAGAAGCCTGGCCTGTCTACTCTTGCCTCATAAGGCAATCTGTTCATTCCAGGTATCAGTCTAGTAAATCTTCTCTGAGCTGCATCCAACGCATTAACATCTTTCCATCAATATGATGACCAGAAGTCACACGACACCAGGTTATAGTCCAACAGGTTTATTTGAAATCACAAGCTTTCTGAGTGATTTCAAATAAACCTGTTGGACCATAACCAGGTGTTGCATGACTTCTGACTTTGTCCACCCCAGTCCAATATCAGCACCTCCACATTATAATAGCCAGTATTGTCCACTGTACTCCAGATGCAGTCCTACCAATATCCGGTCGAACCATATTTCCCACATTACTACACTGAAAAAGCACTCAATTGACTGTCAAGTGTTTTGAGACAGTCTCAAATTCTGCATGGCGCTATTTAAATGCAGGTTCATCTTATTTACTCTCACCTTCTGCTCCATCTTTATAACCCATAGCGTTTCACCCCCCCAGGACTCACAAAAGCTATAGCTGTCCTCGCTTTAGAAGGGGCATGATGCCACCTGGTGTCTGCTGCTCAGAAATACAAGCGAGGCCGCAAAGCAAAATAATGTTCTAAATTACACAAGGATAAATTTATAAAAAGCAATGGGTTTTGAGGAAGGGTCACTTGACCCGAGGCATTAACTCTGATTTCCCTCCACAGATGCTGCCGGGCCTGCTGAGCTTTACCAGCAATTTCTGTTTTTGTTTGTGATAAGTTGTATTTGTTTGGCACCTTTACTCAGCAAAATCTCCAAAGGCATTTCACAGGAGCAATTAGCAAGCAAAACTCGACAGCGAGCCAGATGAAGAGGTATTAGGTCGGGCAACCAAGGGGCAGGAGGCTGAATGAAGGAATTCTAGAGCTAAGGCACAGCCACCAATGGTGATGGAATTAAAATCAGGGATGTTTACAAGACCGTTATTGGAGGAACACAGAGATTTCAGACGTTGGGAAGGGCTGATGGAGTTTATTAACAATAGTCGGGAATTATTAAATGTTTGCGACAAGTTTTGACTCTCCTCTGCTTTCTCCTCTCTTTACCGTCAAGGCAGATGTTTAATGAGTCTCGAATGTTCTCACCCTACAACCTGAGGGGCTGCAGGCAGATTATCCATGAGGGGCATCACATCTTGCCCTTGGGTCCACAGAGGTGTATCTGAATAATGGGCTGGTCAGGCATCCCACTCTGTCCTGCACTCACACCTTGAGCGCACCCCAGGTCCCAGAAAATCCTTCCTCTTCCCTGGCCCAGAGGCACATGACACATCACTGTACGAGCAATAGAGAACCCCACGCTAATGCTCTTGCAACAGTTCAAATCCCACCATGGCTGATGGCTAATTAATCAGGAATTCAATTTAAAAAGTTCCTAGAATTAAAAAAGTTGGTGATCATGTAACCGTCGTTAAAATTGTCGTTAAAAAAAAAACGATCTGGATCAGTAATGCCCTTTAGAGAAGGAAATCTACCCTCCATACCCGGCCTGCCCTACACGTGACTCCAGACCCACAGCAATGTGGGTGAATCTTAACTGCTGTCTGAGCTAATAATAAGAATACTAAATACTGGCCTATGTCCCATGTCCCCTGACCGAATTAAAAAAAACTATCTGTAACACTTCTCCCCACTAACTCCTCAGCGCCCATCCCAACCCCCAACTTATACAGAACAGATTTGGTTACCTTCCCTGTGTTGTACGTATAGAAACTGTGAGCAAGAGTAGGCCATTCGGCCCTTCAGTTTGCTCCACTGTTCAATACGATCATGGCTGATTGTCCAACTCACAAGCCCATTCCCACTTCTTTTTTATTCATTCCTTTACGGGATGAGGGCGTCGCTGGCCAGGCAGCATTTATTGCTCATCCCTAATTGCCCAGAGGGCTGTTAAGAGTCAACCACATTGCTGTGAGTCTGGAGTCACATGTAGGCCAGACCAGGTAAGGATGGCAGTTTCCTTCCCTAAAGGACATTAGTGAACCAGATGGGTTTTTCCAACAATTGGCAATGGATTCACGGTCATCATTAGACTCTTAATTCCAGATTTTTATTGAATTCAAATTCCACCACCTGCCGTGGCAGGATTCAAACCCAGGTCTCCAGAACGTTATCTGAGTCTCTGGTTTAACAGTCCAGCAATAATGCCTCCCCACGCCCTTTGATCCCTTTAGCCCTAAGAACTATATCTAACTCCTTCTTGAATTTAACTCCCTGTTTGAATTAAAACATCGCAGTGCCAGCGGTTTTAATCACACATACTCAGTGCATCAGCAGACCTTTAGAATTGATCGCCCGGACTGGGCATCAGCCAGAAAGATGGGAGTGTGGCACCACCAGCTGGCTGAGTGTGTCTGAACAGCTGATGGCCTCTCAATTAAAATGATTATGTACTCTGTGTACTGTACCATCACATTCGGAGCCAGTCAGCTCAGTTGGCTGGATAGGTGGTTTGCAATGCGGAGTCGGTACGAAGAACATGCATTTAATTCCCAGCTGAGGTTGCTATGAACAGCTGTCTTTCTCAATCTGTCCTTTCACCTGAGGTGTGGTGTACCTCAGGTTAAATCACCATTAAATAATCGTTTCCCACGAATGAGAGGGTGGGGACTGTGTTGGGGACTTTACTTCTATCCCTAGGGGATGGGCTCTTGTGGCTCTGTAGTAGTGTCCCTACCTCAAGCCCAGGAGACTTGGGTTCATGTCCTTCCTGCTCCAACTGTCTCTCATAACATGCATGAACGGTTGATTAAAAATAATTAAAATGCAACTCTAACATAGCAGAACATCAACTCCAGTCACCCCATCCCACAAGCATTAAATAAAACTTACACCGAAATAGCCCATCTCCCAGGACAATTGCAATGAAAATTGCCACCATCACCACACATTTCACTGTCGGATTTTTTTTAAAAAAGCATGCATTAAGATAGCATCTTTACAAGGCACACTGTCAGGCAAAAATTTCACATCAAGCCACTCTTGGATTTTTTTTCAAAAATGCATTCTTTCACCAAATATAAGTGTCATGGCTGGCCCAGTATTTGTTTCCCCAGCCCTAAATGCCCTTGGACTGAGGCTGTGGGTATGGAGTCAAATGTAGGCCAGGCCAGGTAAAAGACGGCAGATTTTCTTCTGGTGAACTATCACTGCAGAGGATACGGTGTGGTACGGTGTGGTGTGGTGCGGTGAGGTGTGGTGCGGTGCGGTGTGGTACGGTGCGATGTGGTACGGTGCGGTGTGGTACGGTGCGATGTGGTACAGTGCAGTGTGGTACGGTGCAGTGTGGTGTGGTGCGGTGTGGTACGGTGCGATGTGGTGCAGTGCAGTGTGGTACGATGCGATGTGGTACGGTGCAGTGTGGTACAGTGCGGTGTGGTACGGTGCGGTGTGGTATGGTGCAGTGTGGTACAGTGCGGTGCGGTGTGGTACGGTGCGGTGTGGTACGGTGCAGTGTGGTACGGTGCAGTGTGGTACAGTGCGGTGCGGTGTGGTACGGTGCAGTGTGGTACGGTGCGGTGTGGTACAGTGCGGTGTGGTACAGTGCGGTGCGGTGTGGTACGGTGCAGTGTGGTATGGTTCAGTGTGGTACAGTGTGGTGTGTTACGGTGCAGTGTGGTACGGTTCGGTGTGATACGGTGCGGTACGGGGCAATACGGTGTGGTACGGTGCGGTGCGATACGGTGCGGTGCGATACGGTACGGTGCGGTGCGGTACGGTGCGGTGCAGTAGGGTGCGGTGTGTGTGTGTGTAGAGTGGTGGTAACCACAGTAGAATAGTAATTTAGAGTTCCTAAAGTCTTGCAGAAATAGAGTCAAAATCCAACCACAGTCGATGGTGAAATTCGAATTCAGTAAAAAGAATTAAGTCTGATCATAACCGCAGTCAGTCAGTGTTTTTAATATCCTTCAGGGAAGGAAATCTGCTGTCATTACTTGGTCTGTCCCATGGCCACATCCCATGAATTAATAAAGAAAGTGAAGTAGCTGAATGCTTTGACAACGAATGATGTTTTTGTGCTGACCATCAGGCTCTTACTGAGTCTGTTTAAATCTCACTTGAACCTGTATCATAGAATAGAATCAGCATTGGGTAGAAGCAGGCCATTCAGCCCACACCAATCCTTTAAAGAGCATCCCACCCGGACACACCCCATATTTCCCACAGCTTATCCACCTAACCTACACATTTTTAGGTGGAGATTGGACCACCCTGAGGAAACCCATGGGGAGAATGTACAAACTCCACACAGACAGTCACCCAAGGGTGGAATTGAACCTGGGTCCCTGGTGCTGTGAGGCAGCAGTGCTAACCACTGAGCCACTGCACCATTCCCTTGCAGTATTTGGCTGGAAATCTGGATAACTGGTCTAGTGCTTTTATCACTGTGAAACCATCTCTCCCAAACAGGGGGGACAACAAACAAAGCTTAGACAATTATGGTAATCTTACTGGCTCCCTCGCTTTCAGATGCACACAGTGGCAAGCTGCTCTTTTGTGGTAGACCTACATGGATAGTGCTGTGAGGGAGGGATTTCCAGGATTTTGACCCGCTGACAGTGAAGAAACGACGATATAATTCCACATCCGGCAAGTTGGTTAACACATGCCTGAGACCTTTCTTCTACATGGGAGGTCCAGGGCTTGGGATCCAGGCAGCTGAAGGCAGGGACACCAATAGCGGGGAGGCTAGCGAAAACCAGAGGCTGACAAGGGGCTGGATTAATGACGGGACTGGTTCTCGGAGGGTCTTGTTACAGGCACAGGGAGGGCATGGAGAGGCAGCTTTCCTTAATTTCTCTTCCCTTTCCTCCTTCTCTGTGCTGGTGCTGTGTTGGGATGGACAGGAGAAGGGGGGGTGGGGGTGGCTGGGGAGGGTGAGTTGCGAGGTGCGTCATGACCGTGAGCCTATGGACCAGGAAGCAATGCAAAGCCCCCCCACCACCAACCCCGTGTCTGTGATGTTGCAGTTAGCAGCTTGGTGTGTTCCAGCAGAATGCCAGTGGTTTACATGGTGAGCTGGCAATCCACAGAGATTCTGTAACTGTGCCAAAGATTGCTGCCTGGAGCGAGGAGGCAGCTTGAGATTTCCATTCAGATTTTATTGTCACGTACACTCAAGTACAGGAGTACAGTGAAAAGTGTCTAATGTCGCCACACACTGCACCGTCTTAGGTACCAAGGTACAAAAAACTCAGATACAAAGTAGTAAAAGAAACAAAGTTTAAAAAGTTAAGCATTACCTTCATAGAATAAGCGGCAAAATGAAGAAATAAGGTAATAGTTAACATGAAAGTCCTTCTTAAGATAAACTAGAAATATAAACATTAAAGTCCTTCTTAATATAAACGACAAAATAAAGGAATAAAGTTAAAAGTTCCACAGTTTTTGATGGATCCCCCACTTAGCTCACTCACCGGGAGACCATGTAAACCACTGGCATTCTGCTGGAACACGCTAACCTGCTAACTGCAACATCACAGACATGGGGTTGGTGGCGGGCGGGGGCTTTGCATTGCTTCCTGGTCCATAGGCTCACGGTCTGTAGCTACCACACTGCTACCACAGACACTGGGAGTGCTCCTTCACTGCTCACTCTTCCCATTTATTTATCTTCCCATATTTATCATTGCCATCACCGACGCTGAAGCTGCCAGCTCCCCCACCTCCCTCTCGGTGTCCCCACACACACCCGGGCAGGACCCATTCGCGTCCTGAGAGACCGCCCACACCAGGCCAAGACACCGCCCACACCAGGCCGAGAGACTGCCCACACCGGGCTGAGACAC
>NC_063338.1:91394631-91396770 GCF_021869965.1 Rhincodon typus | reverse complement strand
CACCGCCCACACCAGGCCGAGAGACTGCCCACACCGGGCTGAGACACTGCCCACACCGGGCCAAGAGACCGCCCACACCAGGCCGAGACACTGCCCACACCAGGCCGAGAGACCATCCACACCAGCCGAGACACCGCCCACACCGGCCGAGACACCGCCCACACTGGGCCGAGACACCGCCCACACCGGGCCGAGAGACCGTCCACAACGGGCCGAGAGACCGCCCACACCGGGCCAAGACCACTGAGGACTGGGCTGAGAGACCGCCGAGGGCCGGGCTGAGCCAAGAGGATGCCTTACCATGTCCATGCCCAGGCCAGGGGTGAAGAAGGAAAGAAATATCAAGAGAAAGAAATGGATGGAGGAGACAAGGAGATAGCCTCAGTATTCCCAAACCCTCATTCACAATCCGGCAGCCTGCTTGGAATAAAAGTAGGACAGAGGACTGATGAGAGTCAGATCGCATCTCAGGGCACAGCCTGTGCTTGCAGACAGGCTTCATTTAGTCTGGATGGAATTCCCTTCCTGTTCAAAACAGCACGGTAGCTCAGTGGTTAGCACTATTGCCTCACAGCACCAGGGACCCGGGTTTGATTCCAGCCTCGGGTGACTGTCTGTGTGGAGTTTGCATGTTCTCCCTGTGTCTACGTGGGTGCCCTGGTTTTCTCCCACAGCCCAAAGCTGTGTAGGTTAGGGTAGACTGGCCATGGGAAATTGCCCAGGTTGGGTGGATCAGGCACAGTGAAAATGGGGATGGGGCACGAGGCTGGGTGTGGGTGGGATGCTGTCTGGAGCATTGATGTAGACTCAATGAGCTGCCAGGGTGGGATTCAAACCCAGGTCCCCAGAACATTATCTGGGTCTCTGGATTAAGAGACCAGCGATAATACCACTAGGCCATCACCTCGTGCACACAGTATTCCAGCTGTGGCCTTAAAAATTCTGTACAGCTCCAACATAACCGCCCTGCTCTTATAATCTATGCCAGGACTGATAAAGGCATATGTCCTCGTAACTACCCTACAGGGATTTGTGGATAAACTTCCCAAGATGCCTCTGTTCCTCTGAGCTTCCTAGTGTCCTACCATTCACTGAGTACTAGATAACACAGTGTGGAGCTGGAGGAACACAGCAGGCCAGGCAGCATCGGAGGAGCAGGAAAGCTAATGTTTCAGGTCGGGACCCTTCTTCAAAAATCCCTTGTCTTGTTCCTTCTTCCAAAGTGCATTACTTCACTTGTATCATGGTTAACTTCCATCTGCCACTGATCTGCTGCCCTTCTGACCAATGCATCTATATCCTCCTGTAATCTAAGATCTTCTTCCTCACCTTTCAAATACCCGGCATCAACTGCAAACTTATTTATCATTCCCAAAGGCCTTGCTGAAAACAAAGGGGGAAATTTGTTTGGGTGTTGTATTCAGAACCAGATGTTTCATCCTGTGTTGCCCTGAATATGTGTTTATGTCTGCCTCACTCTGTCTCTGCCTCAATGTGATTTTCTCTCTGTCTTTCTCCCTCACAACATATATCCGTGCAAAGCTGCAGCTTGATGAGTACAACTTTGAGGCGGACTTTGCAATTCTGAGGCTAGCCCTCCACGGCCCTATCCCTCTGTAACACCCTCCAGCCCTACAGCCCTTCAATATTTCTGCGTTCCTGAAATTCCAGCCCCTGGTTCAATCCCAGTTTTAATTGCTTCACAATTGGCAGCCGTGCTTCCAGCTGCCTAGGGCCTAAAGTCCTGGAATTCCTTCACAAAACCTCTCCATCTCCATCTCTCTCCTTCTCTAAGCTCCTTAAAAACCTATCAGCTCTGTCAAGATTTTGGTGATTGCCCTAAAAAGACTATAAGATATAGGAGCAGAATTAGGCTATTCAGCACATTGCATCTGCTCTGCCATTTGATCATGGCTGATCTGTTTCTCAACCCCATTCTCCTGCCTTCTCCCTCTAACCCTTGATCCCTTTACTAATCAAGAGCCTAACTATCTTTGTCTTAAATACACTCAATGAGTCAATTCCTCCTCATGTACATGGGGTCAGCTTTTGTTTGAGAATGCTCCTGTGAACTGCTTTCAGCAATTTCCCTACAGCGGTAAGGTAGCTGGTGAGATCGGAGCTGGATCCTGGTGAACA
>NC_063338.1:91388624-91394621 GCF_021869965.1 Rhincodon typus | reverse complement strand
GATGGGAGCTGGGTCCTGGTGAACAGTGATAAGGTAGCTGGTGAGATTGGAGCTGGATCCTGGTGAATAGCGGTAAGGTAGCTGGTGAGATCGGAGCTGGGTCCTGGTGAACAGCGGTAAGGTAGCTGGTGAGATTGGTGCTCTGTCCTGGTGAACAGCGGTAAGGTAGCTGGTGAGATCGGAGCTGGGTCCTGGTGAACAGCGATAAGGTAGCTGGTGAGATCAGAGCTGGTTCCTGGTGAACAGCGGTAAGGTAGCTGGTGAGATTAGAGGTCGATCCTGGTGAACAGTGGTAAGGTAGCTGGTGAGATCGGAGCAGGATTCTGATGAACAGCGGTAAGGTAGCTGATGAGATCGGAGCTGGATCCTGGTGAACAGCGGTAAGGTAGCTGGTGAGATCGGCGCTCTGTCCTGGTGAACAGCGGTAAGGTAGCTGGTGAGATCGGAGCTGGCCCTGGACGGATGGCGGTGAATTATCTGGTGTATGAAATATCAGGTCTTTGGCAGCAACATCCAGACATGAATGTATGTGTATGGAGGTGACATCGTCTTGAACGACTTGATATGGACCAGACCAAACTCCCTCTAAGCATATCAAGGAGACAGTCTGGACCCTAATTTTTATCTTATTTAAAGGGAAGTGTAAGGCGCTCTGCTCCAGATGTGATTTGATTTGATTCAATTAAGCTTTAAGTAAAACAGATTTTATTCTTACATCACAATTAAAATACAAACAAAAATAGAATTGCCATAACTTTAACTCTATTGAAATACTTAACAAAATAATATTTATTTTAATTACTTCACATCAACTGTTCCAATGTATCAGCATCCCATAAACGCACCCTTGGCAAAGGCAAATCTAGCAATTCATCAGATTTCCCTTACTTGCTGTCTCCTCCAGCCCAGTAGAAGGGACATCGACAGAATGAAACCAGCAGCAGAGAGAGAGAGCTGTATATAGCAGCTTCAATCCCAACTTCAGCAACTGAAAGCAAAACTAAAACCTGGATCTGTGTGAGCCTGACTCCACCTACTCATGCTTCTTTTCTCTACTTTTTGAAAAACCCAAAGCTATTTACTTTGCTTTCTGTGGAGCAGACATCTCAACACCAGGTTCATAATACACCTTTTCAAGAGAAACAGGCCAGATCCCTCTTAAAGACATATATAATCGCATGTTGCAGTCTGTGGAGTGTACTGTTATGTTAAGGAGAGCGTTCCAGGATTTTGACCCATGTGTTCCCATGTATCTGCTGCCCTAGGTGGTGAAGGTCATGGATTTGGAAGGTGCTGTCCAAGGAGCTTTGGAGCCTTCCAGCCAAAGAGTGTGATATCTCCCTACGTACTTTCTCCAGACCCCTCATTATTTTGGAAGGCACGGTCAAAATTCCGGAACATTCTCTGAAGAGACTAAGACATTGGAGATGGGGGGAGGGGGTCATCTGTTATGAAGAAAGATTGGATAAGGCTGGCCATGTATAGAATTAGAGTTTAGTAGAATGCCAGGTGTTCTTACTGAAACATGAAGGTGAGATATGGATGGAAATTGGAAGCAGAACTGAGGAAGTTTTCCAATTTCAGACAGGATGAGGAAGCAGCACCGATGACATCGTCGATGTATTGGAGAAAGTTTTGGGTGGGGATCCAAGGCGGACTGGAACAAGGATTGTTCCACATGCCCTGCACAAAGGGGCAGGCATAACCAAGACCCACCTTAGACCTGAAGGAAGTGGGAGGAGTTAAAGGAGAAGTTGTTCAACATGAGGCCAAGCTCGGTCAGGTGCAGGAGAGTGGCAGCAGACAGGGATGGTTCATGCGCCATTTCAAGGAAGAGGCAGAGAGTCTTCAGACTGTCCTGGCAGGGAACGCGGCCTGAAAACTGGAAACTGTGGAATCAACATTAATCAACGTAAATCACAAATATAAGTGGGAAGAGACTGAATAAGGTGCTAGAGTCAAGATAGAATGAAATAAGTTCCGTGGTGCGGTCACAAGCTGGGACGCTGAGTCTGCCACTGAATGTCTGTGGATTTTGGGAAGCAGGCTGCGTGGAGATAGGATCCAGTACATATTTCCAGCGTCTGTAGTATGTTGTTTGTGACTTTCAAAACTGAAGCAGACGAGAAACAGAGACAATGAGTAAAAACAAGAGACAACAAGGTGCAGGGCTGGATGAACACAGCAGGCCAAGCAGCATCATAGGAGCAGAGAGGCTGACGTTTTGGGCCTAGACCCTTCATCGTAAAAGGGGGAAGGGAAGGGGGTTCTGAAATAAATAGGGAGAGAGTGGGAGGCCGATAGAAGAGGGATAGAGGAGAGGATAGGTGGAGAGGAAACAAACAGGTCGAAGAGGCGGGGATGGAGCCAGTAAAGGTGAGTGTAGGTGGGGGGTTAGGGAGGGGATAGGTCAGTCCAGGGAGGACGGACAGGTCAAGGGGGCGGGATGAGGTTGGTCGGTAGGAGATGGAGGTGCGGCTTGGGGTGGGGGGAGGGGAGATTTTGAAACTTGTGAAATCCACATTGATACCATTGGGCTGCAGGGTTCCCAAGCGGAATATGAGTTGCTGTTCCTGCAATCTTCGGGTGGCATCGTTGTGGCACTGTGTTCATCCAGCCCTGCACCTTGTTGTCTCGGATTCTCCAGCATCTGCGGTTCCTACTACCTCTGAGTAAAAACAAGAGTTGTCACTTAAGTCTCTGTGTGTTTTGGCGAAGGCGGGGTTGGGGGTGGTTGCGTGTGTTTTTAAAGAGCTGGGAGGAGCTAGGATGATTATTTTTCTGAAACATGAGTCTAACAGAGTTGGCGGGGGGCGGATGCGGTATGAGAGAATTTGGAAATCTGAGCAGTTGATAGTTGAGTTGAATGTGCAAGTCTGTTTCCAATCTCTGAGTGAGTGAGAGCAGGGCTGGTGGAGTGATATAGAGAGGGTCCACACACACACACATAAGTACAAGGGGGAGATGTCTCACTTCGGTGTTTGGCTGAGTTTAAGCAGAGGGAAGGCAAGTCTCCCTGCTGTTCTCCAGGCTTTCACATTCTCCCAGGCGGCAAAGCACACTGTAGGCAAACTCCAGGAGACAAAAGACGCCGGAGATGTTGGGATCCGCTTGAACAAGTCCTCGCCGTCCGGGGCTAAAGCCCAAGGAGTGAAAAGCTTGTCCGAAATGCCCGGACCCAGCACTTGGAGCAACTTGGTGCAGTTTTTCTTGCGAGACGGATTCAGCAGAATACATGATATACAAGTAAGAACGGAGCAAAGTGCAAATGTGATTCAGAATTTTATTTTTAAAAAATGCATTATAAATTAAAGCAATTTAGCGAGTAAGGCTAATAAAGGGAAATGCATTTACATTAGTAGGTTGGATTGCATGTATTTCTATAAATTCTCCATTTAATTCGGTTTTGTTTGTTAATGAAAGATTCAACCCGTAGGGATTTCGTTGTAAAGTTTCTTTAGGATGGAGAGTGTAACAAAGAAATGGTTGCAGAGGCGCCAATTCAACTGCTTCGAGTACTGCCTGGGTGCATTTTCTGGTGAATTTTGTTGGGATTTCTCATCAGAGAAGTTTTCCTGACCGGGGGAGGAGGAGGGGGAAGTTTAAAAAGTTTTGTCTTTGAAAGCAGCGCCCTGTGAGATTAGCTGTACTTTGTTTCCGCAGCTTGTTAGGCAACATCCCACAGATGGTTGCCATTCGGCCTTCGACATTGGCTACTAGCATTCAGTCTCAGAGTAGCTCAGTCAGAAGGGCCGGAGGATCCTTGTGTCCCAGGGCCCACTGCCAGGCTGTTCTGGTTTGTTAGACAGACCTGTCACTTATCCTGGGAAATCAAATCAAGATATTAAACTAAGGTTTTTATTATTCCTAAAACAAATTTTATTCAAAACATTTGTAAAATTATTTTCCTGCGTTGGTGGTTGTGAAAGATTCTGAGGAAGGATGTCCTGGCTATGGAGGGAGTGTGATGAAGGTTTACCAGACCAATACCTGGGATAAAACAAAAACAGAAAATGCTGAAGAAATTCCACAGGTCTTGCAGTCTCCCCAGTGGGAGTAACAGAGTTAGTGTTTCAAGTCCACTGACCCTTATTCAGAACATTCCTGGGATAATATGACTGATGTATGAAGAGAGACTGGATTGGTTAGGGCGATATTCACTGGAGTTCAGAAAAATGAGTGGGGAATGAGGGTACGTGCAGGAAGGATCTTCCTAATGACCAGGGAGTCCAGAATGGGAGGAAGGGGGAGTGTTGGAGGCAGGGTAGGAGGTCATAGACTAAGAGTATTTGGTAGACCATTTAAGACTGAGACGAGGAGAGATTTCTTCACCCAGAGAGAGGTGAGTCTGTGGAATTCTTTACCACAGAAAGTGGTTGAGGCCAAAACATTGAATGTTTTCAAGAGGGAGTTAGATGTAGTTCTTAGGGTGAAAGAGATCAAAGGGCATGGGGAGAAAGCAGGAACAGGCTGTTGAGTTGGATGATCAGCCATGATCGTTTGAAAGGTGGAGCAGACCCGAAGGGCCGAATGGCCTACTCCTGTTCCTGTATTCTATATTTCTGCCCTGTGGCACAGTGTTGAAGAAGGGTAGGAAATTTAGCCCCAGTGACCTTCTATGATCCCTCAATTAACATCGCAGCAGTAGATGGTCTGCTCACTATCACATAGCTGGTTCTGGGAGCTTGCAATGCCTTCTACATTACCAGAATGACCGTGCTTGAAAAATGCAAGATTGGCTGTAAGATGTCCAATGGCGACGAGAATTTGCAATTCTCTATTTTTGTAATTGGCATTGCAAGCTATTAAATTTCCCTTCCGCCTCTTTGAAATTTTGTCTCACCTTATGTAGACAGAGAGAGGTCATTTGCCTTGCCAATAATTCCCTCTGCTTTATTTTAAAAGGTATTGCCGAGGCTCAGAGCTCTGGAGTTCCCTCCTGAAACCTCTCCTATTTGTTTTGAGATACTCTTTAAAACCTCACCCACTTTGAACCAGCTTTGATCATGCCTGGAAACCTCGCTGTTGGATTGATGTTAATTTTTATTTGGGTAGAGGTATTAGAGTTGATCGGAATGTTCAAAATCAGGGGTTTGGACAGAGTAGATAGGGAGAAGGTGTTCCCATTCGTGACAAGATCAAGAATACAAGGGCATGCATGGATTTAAGGTGATTGGCAAATGAGGCAATGGAGAGATAAGGAGAAACGTTTTCACGTGAGTGGTTAGAATCTGGAATGTGCTGCCTTACAGCGTCTTGGAAGTGGTTCATTTGAAGCATTCAAAAGGGATCCAATGACCATTATTTGGAAAGGAGGAATGGGCAGGACATTGGAGGGAAGGTGAGAGAATGGCACTAACCATGTGGCTCATTCAGAGAGCACTGATATGATGGGCTGAATGGACTCCATGTGCACTGTAACAATCCTGTGATTCCTTGATGACACTACTATGAAATGCCTTGAAATGTATTGGGCTGTAATGGGGAGGTAATGGCCTACTGATATTATCACGAGACTTATTAACCAAGAAGCTCAGCTAATGTTCTGGGAATGTGGGTTGGAATCCCACGCCAGATGGTGGAAATTGAATTTCATAAAGAAACGGGAATGAAGGGTCTAGTGATGAACATGAATGTCAATTGTTGAGGGGAAAACCCGTCTCAATTCAGTAATTCCCTTTCAGGGAATGAAACCTTCTGTACTTACCTGGTCTGGCCTGTGTGTGACTCCAGACTCTTAACTGCCCTTTTGGCAATTATGGATGGGGCAATAAATGTTGGCCTAGCCAGAAATGTCTACGTCCTGTAAGTAAATGAAAAAAATTTAACATCAATCCAAACAGCGAGGTTTCCAGGCATGATCAAAGCTGGGTCAAAGTGGGTGAGGTTTTAAAGAGTATCTCAAAACAAGTAGGAGAGGTTTCAGGAGGGAACTCCAGAGCTCTGAGTCAGCGCAAGTTATTGTTTGTTTCTGGACAAAGTCGGAATCACATCAGA
>NC_063338.1:91362805-91388224 GCF_021869965.1 Rhincodon typus | reverse complement strand
AGTTTGACTTCCGACTTGGTCCACCCGAGTTCAACACCAGCACCTCCACATTTTTGTTTCTGGGAGCAAGGAATGAAGTTAGAGATTTAGCTAACCTGTTTTGTGCTGGCATTTATGCTGGAGCTTACATTGCAACTCACTATGTTGATTTTCTTGAGAGTCTCCCCTGGTGACAGTTTTGAGTATAACCAGCATTTTTACATTAAAAATGAAACTGGCCCAAGGTGCGAATTACCTGGAAACCAAAGGTACACAATATTTAACTAGTCAGCAGCAAAGGAATTCCAGGCAGAATATAGCAACAACTTGTATTGATGTCACATGGGGAAACTTAGTAAGGAGGTCCCATTTGACACAAAGCGACACAGAGATATTTGAATAGATAGCCAGAATCAAAGAGGCAAGTTTTAGGTCACTTCTTAAAGGAGTTGAGAGGTTTACGGAGGGAATTCCAAAACCTAGGACCTAAGTGGCTAAAAGCCAATAGTGAGACAATGAAAATTGAGTGCATGCAAGAGAGATAGAATAGGAGGAGCACCAAGAACTTGAATGACAGAGCTGGAGGAGGTCACAGAAAAACAGAGGGGTGAAACCACGGAGAGATTTGAAAATGAGAATGTTACAATTCTGGTTTTAGAATTGAAGAACCAATGTAGCTAAACAAGTTCATGGACGATATACTAATATAACCTGGTGCAGAAATACAGCATGGAATCAGCTTCAGTTTACAGATTGGCACAGTTGGGGGTTCTTACTAACATTCCAATGAACAGATCCTGTCTTCAATTATAGCTCCAACACACAAAGCAATATGGCAAGATCTTCAAGTCGCACTTTGGACCTCAGTTTGTCGTCTCTATCGCTGACCGGAACATGGTGGCTCAGGTGTTGAGGGCAGAGAGCAGAGCCCCTCAAAGGGCCAACATGGAGTCGTGGCAGGAGTACAGACAGTTACGGGGAAGGGCGACAGGATTGATATCTGCGTAAGTAGAGCCTGGTAGGTGCCAACTGCTGGCTCGGTCCAAGTAGAGTCACAAAGGATTATGGAGGATTGAGGGAGAACACATTGAAGTTAAGCAGTTCAGGGAAAGATGGCTCACACAACACTGGGGTCATGCAGTGCTCAGGACTAACATCTTGCTTTTATCTGCAAGTTTCTCTCCTTGCTCCTTCTCAGACAGAGGTTCCATTATTGGATGGACATTCATCAAAGAACAAGTACAGTCTTCGTTTCAATGGGCTACTTGTCTGAGAGCTGGAAGCATTACTGAAGTCCCAGTGTTGACCAACACCTGGATGCCTTCAAGATGAATCATTAGTTCAGAATGAAGCCTTTTGCTTATACCCCTCGATTCCCTCACTGATTAAAAACCATCACTCAACTTTGAATAGAGTTAATGACCGAAGTCTTCTAAGGTAAACAATTCCACAGGTTCATTACTCTCAGAAGAAATTCCTCCTCATTTCTGTCTTAAGTGGGTGACCCCTTATTCTGAGATGATGCCCTTTGGTCCTAGACTCTCCCACAAGGAGAAACGACCTCTCCACACCTACCCTGTCAAGTCCACCAAAAATCTTAAAGCAGAAACAGAAATTGCTGGAGAATCTCAGCAGGTCACCATCCGTCGAGAGAAAACAGAGCTAATGTTTTGAGTCCAATGACCCTTCTTCGGAACAAAATCTAAGAACGTTGTATGTTTCAATCAGGTCACTTCTTACTCTTCTAAATTCCATGAATACAGGCCAATCTACACAGCCTCTCCTCATAAGACAGTCCTTCCATACAAGGTATCAGCCTAGTGAACCATCTCTGGACTGCCTCCAATGCTCCAATTCCTTAGATGAGGGCCCCCAAACTATTCACAGTTTTCCAGTTGTGGTCTGACTAGTGCCTTGTTTAGTTTTAGCAAAACCTCCCTACTTTCATACTCCATCCCATTTGAAATAAAAGCCAACATTCCACTAGCCTTCCCTGGCACCCACTAAACCTGGATGCTAGCTTCTTGTAATTCGTGGACAAGGACTCCCGGATTCCTCTGCCCTATAGCATTCTGCATTTGAAGTTAAAGAGTCATCTCTTTCCAGTCCCAGACCCTCCTCCATTACATCAATCAGCCCATTACAAACCTCAAAAAAAAAATTTCAGCCACGTGCAGCGTTACCCAAGAAAAGGAGGACCATTTAACCCATTCGGTAAGATCCAGGTTGATCTGTGATTTAACTTCTTTTCACTTGTTTCTTTCATGGGATACTTTGCCTGTCCAAAATTACCCTCCAGCAGAGTGGCTTGCTGGTCTCTTTTAGAGTCAGCCACATTGCTCTGGGGTAGGTAATGGCCTAGTGGTACTATTGCTTGGCTGTTAATCTTGTGACCCAGGTAATACTCTGGCAGCCCAGGTTCAAATCCCCCTATGACAGATGGTTGGAATTTGAATTAAAGAAAAAATCATCTGATTAAGAGTCTAATGATGTTTGGGGAAAAAACCTATCTGGTTCACTAATGCCCTTTAGGGAAGAGAATCTGCCATCCTTACCTGGTCTGGCCTACAACATAGAGCAGTACAGGCCCTTCAGCCCACAATGTTGTGCTGACCTATTATCCTACTAAGATCAATCTACCCTACATTTTACTATCCTCCATGTGCCTATCCAAGAGTTGCTTAAAAATCTATATTATCTGACTCCACTACCATTGCAGGCAGCACATTCCACACGCCCACCACTCTCTCTATATGTGACTCCAGACCCACAGCAGTGTGGTTTGCTCTTAACTAGCCTCTAGGCAATTAGAGATGGGTGATAAATACTGCAATGCCCCTATCCCATGAATGAATTTTTTAAAATGCTAGGCCAGGTAAGATTGGAAGATTGATGCTTGTGAGATGAGTTTCCAATTCCACCAATGAGATTCAAATCCCCAAAGCTGCAGGGATGTAATTTGAACGCACATTCCTGGAGGGGTAAATCAGGCCTCTGATTTACCAGCACAGTAACAGCACAATTATACTACCATCTCACTCACACATAGATGTTTACACCATATCTCTGAACACCCTTTGGTTAATCAGAGAAAATGAATAACGAAACAAAAATTACTGGAAAATCTCAGCAGGTCTGACAGCATCTGTGGAGAGAAAACAGAGTTAACATTTCAGGTCCAGTGACCTTTCTTCAGAATGTTCTAAATGTTCTGTTCTAAGGAAGGGTCACTGGACTGAAAATGTTAACTCTGCCTTCTCTCCACAGATGCTGCCGAACCTGCTGAGATTTTCCAGCAATTTCTGTTTTTGTTTCAGATTTTCAGCATCCTCAGTTCCTTTGGCCTTTTGTCAAGAGGAAATTAATCTCTGATTTTAAATTAGCATCAACTACCATTCACAGAATTCCAACATTTTTGCAAGTTGAAGTGTTTTCTAATTTTATTTCTTCAAGGACTAGTGCAAAGTTTGATGCTTAAATCCTCAGTCTTACATTTCCCCAAAAGGAGAGAGTTTCCCTTGAGAAAGTTTTGAACTGCGCTGCTCTCTCATTGATTGGAGTGTGAGTCTAGATTTCCTTTTCACACTAGTCTCTGCAATGGGCCTTCAAATTGACCATGGAGTGGCACGGTGGCTCAGTGGTTAGCACTGCTGCCTCACAGCGCCAGGGACTTGGGTTTGATTCCACCCTCGGGTGACTGTGTGGAGTTTGCACATTCTCCCCGTGTCTGCGTGGGTTTCCTCCAGGTGCTCTGGATTCCTCCCACAGTGCAGAGATGTGCAGGTTAGGGTGGATAAGCCATGCTAAATTGCCCATAGTGTTCAGGAATGTGCAGGCTGGGTCGATTAGCTATTGGAAATGCGGGGTTAGGGATTGGGTAGGTCTGAGTGGGATACTTTTTGGAGGGTCGGTATAAACTCAATGGGCCAAATGGCCTGCTTCCACACTGTAGGGATTGTCTGAAACCTACAGTCTTCTAGGGGTGAGTGGCGAGAGTAAAACCCAGTGTGTCACCATTCTAGAAGATAGTCAAGTGCTTCACGAGGAATAGGACTTAAGACCAATTGCAACTATCCATGAAGCATTTTATTTGCTAGGACTGAGCATGTGATCCTAAGGCAAAGCCCAGAGTTATTCCTGGAATACATGGGAAGGAGCAACAGTAACTCATGCCAAAGGGAGCTAAAACTTTTGGTGCCTTTTGAGTAAGAAACAAGGCAAAAAAAGACTAGTCATGTAAACACAGTGGCTACAAGAGCAGGTCAGAGGTAAGGAGTCCTGCAGTGAATAACTCACCTCCTGATGCTGCAGAGTCTGTCCATCGTCTACAAGGCACAAGTCAGGAGTGTGATGGAATACTCCCCACTTGCCTGGTTGGGTGCAGCTCCAACAACACTCAGGAAATTTGCCAACATCCAGGGCAAAGCAGCCCGCTTGATTCGTACCACATCCACAAATATCCACTCCCTCCACCACTAATGCTCAGTAGTAGCAGTGTGTACTTCAGAAATTCACCAAGGCTCCTTAGACAGCACCTTTCTAACCCATGACCACTTCCATCTAGAAGGACAATTGCAGCAGATACATGAGAACATCATTCATACTCTTACAACCTTGGTTTCTTTACAACATCCATTATCACTCTTGCTGACTTTTGTATGACAAAAGTTTTGTGACTGAATTTCCCCTGCCCTCCACCCTTTCATAGATCACCCCTTTTATTTTTCCAGACCCCTCCTACTTGTTTAAAAGGATGAAAATCACATAAAGGCCATGCATGTGCAAAGATAAAGGCGATATCACTTGTAAGCGATGGAAAGCCCTGTTTGAGGTTAGCGAAGGACAAGTAGTTTATTATTCAGGGTCTGAACCTATGCTATATTTTTTTGAAGTCTCCTCGCCCAGAGCTTTTAGATTTAGGAGTCGAACTGACTTCATCCCTATAATTGCAGCACCATATTAAGCATGCGCCAGCCACAGCCTCAATGCACACACTCCATTTGTAAGCCACCATTCAGCCTGTGCAGGCTGCTCCTGTGGTGAAGATAGGGCACATTCACTTTCCTCAAGAATGCTGGGTGCAGGCAGCATGGGGAATGGGTCATCCTTTTTAGAACCTGAAATAAAGGTGGGGGTGGTCTGCAAGTTGCAATGGAGCTGACATCACTGCACAAGGAAGGTGCTGATGTCAGCAGCAAATGCATGGTTGCTTCCTGAAAACTGTCACAGCCTAATGATGTCACCAGCCCTAGACGTGCATGTGCCTGTGGTTATTTTACTGTTCAATAATAACTTCATCTTAAAGGCACACACATTTTCACCTTTCTTCAGTTCTGACAAAAGCCAGATAATGTTAAGCCTGTTTCTCTGTCCACAGATGCTGCCTGGACCTGTTGAATCTCTCCAGGAGACTGTACAGTTCTCAAGCGGAAAATGAAGAGCTGAGCTTCACTGGAGCACTGTAGTAACCCTGAGACAGAGATGTTGGTCAGGGAACAAAGCAGTTTATTGAAGTGACAGGCAACTAGAAGCTCAGGGTGTTTTTTTGCGGACAGAATGTAGGTGTTCTGCGAAGGCTTCTGGACTCAGTATAGAGTTCAACAACTTTAGGGTTTGAGCTCTCCCATGTCCTTAACCCCTTATTGGAGGCCTTGTTGTCACATCGTCTGCTATTACACACAACCCATTATTAGACACTAACAGTCCCCATTAATAGCTATTCACCTTCATCGCCTGACCGTTATCCACTCCTTTGTCTAATTGTTCTTCCCTCTCTTTGGGCTCTATCCCCACCTATTGTTTATTTCCTTACAACTTCTCCCACCCTATCTTCTGCCAACAAAAACACATTTTCCCTGCTGCCAGTCCTGCTGAACTTTTCCAGCGATTTCTGTTTTTGTTTCTGATTTCCAGCATCCACATTTCTTTCAGTTTTTATTCCCTGTTCCAGTCCTACTATGGCTCACACCCTCAACTCTTTCTCCAGTACATCGATGACATCATTAGTGCTGTTCCCTCTCTGGTTGGGAATTGAAAAAATTCATTAATTTTGTTTCCAATTTACAGTCTGCACTATCCTTCACTTGCTTCATCTCTGATTCCTCTCTTCCCTTCCTCAACATCTGTTTCACTAATATCCACCACAAAGCCACCAACTTCCACAGTTACCTCAATTGTACATCTTCACACCCTGCTTCCTGTAAGGACTCGATTCCTTTCTCCCAGTTTCTCTGTCTCCGTCACATCTGTTCTGATGATACCAATTTCGATAAGGTGACCTCCGAATTGTCCACATTCTTCCTTGACCAACAATTTCTCACCGCCATGATTGACAGAGGCCTTAACCGTGTCTGACCCATCGACTGCACTGACCCCCTCTTTTCCCTCCCGCAACACCGATAGGGTTCCCCCTTGTCCACACCTACCATCCACATCCACAGGATCATTAGCCACCATTTCCACCACCTCCAGCGGGATGCCACCACTAGACACATCTTCCACCCCCCTCTCTTGTCAGCCTTCTGCAGGGATCGTTCCCTTCAGGACACTGAGGTCCGCTCCTCCTTCACTCCCAACACCCCCCACAGCCCCATGGCACCTTCCAGTGCAACTGCAGAAGGTGTAACACCTACCCATTTACTTCCTCCTCCCTCTGTATCCAAGGGCTCAAACACACCTTCCAGGTGAAGCAACACTTCGCACAATCTAATCTGCTGCATTCGCTGCTCACAATGTGGTCTCCTCTACATTGGGGAAATAAAGTGTAGACTGGGTGACCGCAGAGGAGAACACCTATGTTCAGCCCGCAAAAAAGACTCTGAGCTCCCTGTTGCCTTCTACTTTAACACACCACCCTGTTCCCTGGCCAACATCTGTGTCTTAGGCTTGCTGCAGTGAAGCTCAGTGCAAGCTGGAACAGCAGCACCTTATTTTTCACTTGGGAACCCGACAGCCTTCTGCATCAACATCACATTCAATAACTTTGGGGTCTGAGTGCCTTCTCCCATGTACTTTACCCACCCCTATACCTTGCCATTACATGGGTTGCTACCGTAAACAACCCATTGTCTATCACTAATGGTCCCTTTTAGCAGCTATTCATTTTCCCAGGCTGACCTTTACCCACTCCTTTGTCTGCCCAACTGCTTTTCTATCTCTCTGGGCTCCGTCTCCACCTATTATTTACCCCACCCCACCACCACATCTTCAGTATATATACCAACCTTTTTCTAGCTACAGGCAGTTCTGAAGAAGGGTCACTGGACCTGAAATGTTAACTCTGCTTTCCCTCCACAGATAATGAGATTTTCCAGCAATTTCTGATTTTGGTTCTGATTTTCAGCATTTGTAGTTCTTTGGTTTTCAGTTCTCAATCATGTCTGGAGAATGCACATATTATGAAGAAAAGTTTCTGTGTATATAGTAAACTAATTTTGAGAGTTTGGGTTTTAAAATAGTGGCATAAGGTTTGGATTACCTTTCTGACTTTTTAGAACAAAATCTAGGTCAGACAGTCATTCTGGAACAATAATCCCATCCGGAATGTTACAGAGCAGGGACTCCATGGAATGTTAGTGGAACGTTGTTTTTCCGATGTGGTTTATGGCAGGTGGGTTTACAGTGAGGGCCTGTTGGCTTGATTATAGTTTGGAATAATCATGGGATCATCTTAGCTTAGAAACCTGAGAGATTAAAAGTTTTTGGACAGGTTGGGGAGTCCTGACAGAGGTTAGAAATAAGACAGTTTTAGTATGGAAAGGCAAAATGCGTCGGTGCAGGATTGGAGGGCCGAAGGACCTGTTCCTGTGCTGTATTGTTCTTTGTTCTTTAAGTACAGTTTCAGTTCTAGAAGAGAGGTACATAGAATGGTTTAGGGGAAGCACAGTTACCTCAGTAGAAAAGATTAGTTTGTGCACCTTCCAAACCAGAAGTGTTTGGTTAGAAATTTGCAGGTTGTAGTGAGCTGACCGACTCTTAAGCTCTCAGCTGTGAGAGTATTCATGTGAGAAGACTTCACAGTTTTGGGAAAGATCTAGGGGGAATTGGTTACATTGAGGAATAATTTTGCTGGCTTGTTTCGCTGTAAAATAACAGTGTTAGGGATTAGGTGAGACTATGTTTTGCTGTGTGTATTAAGATCTTTCAAACTTCATTTTATACACTGATAGCTTTTGTGTAATAAGCTTTTGTTGTTTTGTTCAAAAACCACTGCAGCCACATGCAAGTGACCATGCCAATAACTAAAATAAAGAAAAATATCAATCAAGCCATAAATAAAAACTGAAAGAATTGTGGATGCTGTAAATCAGGAACAAAAACAGAAGTTGCTGGAAAAGCTCAGCAGGTCTGGCAGCATCTGTGCAGGAAAAATCAGAATTAACATTTCGGGTCCGGTGACCCTCCCTCAATAAAGCCATATTTAGTTCTGGGATCTGACTGGTCCTGTAGTACCACCACGTGGGATCATAGCAACGTCCACATCAATCAGCTCAGCATTTAGACTCTTAAAGGACTTGCCAGGGTAGATGTGGAGAAGTTGTTTCCCCTTGCGGGAGAGTCTAGGACAGGAGGGCATTTTCTCAAAGTCAGCGATCACACATTTAAGGCAGTGTTGAGGAGGAATTTCTTCTCTGAGGGTTAGTGAGTCTGCGGAATTCTTATCGCAGAGGGCTGTCGAGGCTGGGTCATTCAGTGTATTTGAGGCTGAGATAGAGAGATTTTTAATCAGAAAGGAAATCAAGAGAAAAGACAGGAAAATAGAGTTGAGGGTTATCAAATCAGCCGTAGTTTCATTGAATGGCTCAACACACTTGATGGGCTGAATGGCCTCCTTCTGCTCTTACATCTTATGTTCCTGTGGTTATTAAGAGATGGGGTGAGATGCCATTGTTGGTATCGGAAAGGGAAGGGTTTGATAGGCCTCTCTGAGTCTTAGAGATCTACAGTACAAAACAGTCACTTTGACCGACCACATCCGCGTCATTCAGAAACAAACACCGAATGATTGTAGTTCTAGTGCTAATTTCCTGCTGTTACGTGCTGGTTATGGTTTCAGAGAAGGAGAGCAGTGGCTCAAGATGAGGAACGTGCTGAAACAGCGCATCATGAAGCCCAAGGACGTAGCCATGTTTTCAGAAGGAGTGACTGATGTCATCGCAGATTTGATCAAAAGGATGAAGTACATGAAGGCTCAGGAAGGTGCCTCAGAGACTATAACTGATGTGAACAACTTGTTCTTTAAGTTCGCAATGGAAAGTAAGAGCCTATTCCTTTAGCCTTTGGAAAGAGTTACTGGGTTTGGATGATACTATGCTTTAAGAGGTGTATTTTATCCTGGGTTTTTTTTTTGAAGAGAGGTTTTAAGACAGAGCTGTCTGCTGAAAGCCAATAAAGTGTGTTTTGCTTAATGTTGAGTAATTTGACCAATCGAATTGCATCAGGAACACAACGCCTTACACTTACCTTTAAAATAAGAAAAAGTTAGGGTCTAGACTATCTTGTGAATATATTTTGAAGGGGTTTGGTCTGGTCCATAACACGTTAGTCTAGAACGAGAACAAAACATGGAAGATGCTGAAGGTGTGAAACAACAACAAAGTGCTGGAGAAACTCAGCAGGTCTGGCAGCATCTATGGAGAGAGAGAAACAGAGTTAATGTTTGAAGTCTGGAATGACTCTTCTTCAGACAGAAACATAGAGACTAAGAGCAGGATTAGGCCATTCGGCCCTTCAAGCCTGGTCTGCCATTCAATACGATCATGTCTGATCCTCTATCTCAATGCTGTATTGCTCTTTTCGTCTCATACCCCTTGATGCCTTTACAATATAAAAAAAAGTATCTATCTCTTTCTTGAGTTTATTCAGTGACTTAGCCTCCACAGCCTTTCGTGGTAGAGAATTCCACAGGACCACTATCTTCTGAGTGAAGATCAGGTCTACCCCATATCCTGAGGGGGTCCCCTGGTTCCAGACTCCCCAACCAGGGGAAGCATCCTCCCTGCATCTAGTCTGTCCAGCCTCATTAGAATTTTACACATTTCAGTCAGATCCTCTGTCATAGTTCTAAACTGTAATGAATACAGGCCTAGCTGAACCAGTCTCTCCTCATAGAACTGTCCCGCAAGCCCCGGTATCATCCTAGTGAACTGCCTCTGCAACCCCTCTATCGTAAATGTATCCTTTATTAAGTAGGGAAATCAAAACTGCACACAATACTGCGGATGTGATCTCACCAAGGCCCTTGTATAACAGCAGTATGACATTGCTATTTCTGAACTCAAATCCTCTTGCAACGAAAGTCAACATGACATTTGTCTTCCTAATTACTCACTGCTCATACCTGTTTGCTTTCGTTGATTGGCGTACAAAGAAGACCCAGATCCCTTTGTACATTCACATTTCCCAGAATATCTCCATTTAAATAACCCTTTTTTCTAGTTTGAGCGTTGAAGTGTGTAACTCCATATTTAACCACATTGTACTGCATCTGCCATGCGTTTGAACATTAATTCAACCTATCTAACTCACCTTGTAGCCTCCTTGCATCCTCTTCACAACTCACAATATTGTATTGGAAATAAAAAACCAAAAGAACTGTGAATGCTGTAAATCAGGAACAAAAACAAAGTTGCTGGAAAAGCTCAGCAGGTCTGGCAGCATCTGTGGAGGAGAAAACAGAGTTAATGTTTCGGGTCCAGTGACCCTTCCTCAGAACACAATATTGTATTGGAAATATTGCGTTTGGTTCTCTCATCCAAGCCATATATATAAATATCTGAATAGCTGGGGCCCAAGTGCCAATCTTTGTGATACCCCACTAGATACTGCCTGCCAGTGGGAAAAAAAAACATTTATTCCCAATTTCTATTTCCTGTCAGTCAAATGATTCTCAGTCCATATCAATATATTACCCCCAACCTATGTATTTTAACTTATCAAAATCTTCTGAAAATCCAAAAGCACCACATTCACTAGTTCTCCCTTATCTGCTCTACATCCTCAAAAATCTCCAGTAGACTTATTAAGCATGAATTGTTTTCATAAACCTTCACTGGTTTTGTCCAGTCCCATTAGTGCTTTCCAAATATTCTGTTATTATATCATATATATTACCTACTATTGATGTTAGACTAACTGATCTGATTTTCTTTCCCTCACATTTTAGACAGTGGGGTTACATTTGTCACCCTCCAATCTGTAGGAATTGTTCCAGAGTCTATAGTGTTTGGAATTTGGCCACCAATGTATCTAATATTTCCAGGGCTACTTCCTTTACTACTTTGAGATCTGGATTACTAGTCCCTGGGGATTTGTCAGCCTTTAACCACATTAATTGCCCCCATCTCATTTTCTAACTAACACTGATTTCCTTCAATTCCGCCCTTTTTAGTTCCCTCACATTTCTGGGAGATTATCTGTGTCCTCTTTTGCGATGACAGGACCAAAATATGTTTTCAATTATTTACCACTTCTTTGTTCACCATTATATTTTCACCGGCTTCTGACTGTAAGGGACCTATCTTTGTGTTTAATAATCTTTTTCACTTCACATATTTATAGAAGCTTTTGTGATGAGTTTCTATATCCCCTGCAATTTTACTTGCATACTCCTCTTGATCAGACTTTTTGTCCTCTTTTGCTGAATACTAAAATACTCCCAATCCTCAGGCTTGTTGCTTTTTCTGGCAATTTTATATGGCTCCTCCTTGGATCTAAAACTATCCCTAATTTATTTTGTAAGCCACAGTTGAACCACCTTTTCTCCTTTATTTTTCTGCTAGATAGGATTAATTTTCTTTTTATAATTCATGCACATATCTCTGATATATGAGCCATAGCCAGCTCATTTAGTAAGGTTCCCCAATCCATCCTTGCCAATTCATACCTCGTAGTTCACTTTATTTAGGTTTAGGACCCCAGTTTCAGATTCAACACCTTTCCTGCAATTCTATCATATTATGGTCACTGTTCCCCAAGGAACAAGATTCTTAATTAATTCTTTCCTCTTGTACAATACCCTGTCTAGCTAATCTGTTCTTTGCTTTGTTCCTTAACATATTGGTCTAAAACAAACGATCACATGCACACTCCAGGAAATCTTTCCCCATACTACTATTGCTAGTTTGGTTTGTCCAATCTACGTGTAAATTAAAGTCACCAGTGATTACAGTAGTACCATTTTGCATTCTTGGATTTCTCATGTAATGCCTTCCGTTATGCCTCCACTACAATTTGGGAACCTAAGACAATCCCCAATAACATATTCAGTCCCTTGGTGTTTTTTATCCTTACCCATACAGGTTCTGTTTAATGATTTTTTCCGAGCCAATAAATTTCCTCTCAATTGCATTATTTAATCTTTTACTAACATTGCTACCCTACCCCCTCTTCTGTTTCCATCCATCCTTCCGAAATGTCAGTTCCATTCTTCGTCGCACTGCAGCCATGTCTCTGTAATCACAGCTAAATCATAACCGTTTATATCTGTTTACATCAGTAAATAATCATCTTATTGTGAGTGCACCATGCATTAAGACACAGTTCTGAGGAAGGGTTACCAGACCCGAAACGTTAACTCTGATTCTTTCCTTCACAGATGCTGCCAGACCTGCTGAGCTTTTCCAGCAACTTCTGTTTCTTGTTCCTGATTTACAGCATCTCCGGTTCTTTCAGTTTTTTATTTAGTATTTAACTCACTGCCACATCTCTTCCAGACATGCCCACCTTGAAGAAGTTCTGCTCCTCTCTCCGATGGGATTTCCATTCCCATCTTTCTCCTTGCCCACCGACATTAGTTTCACTGTCACTCCTGGTGTTTGACCAGGTATTTGCTAAAACTCGTTTCCAAAGCCATATTACAAGTTCTGAGGAAGGGTCACCGGACCCAAAACGTTAACTCTGTTTTTGCCTTCACAGATGCCTCCAGACCTGCTGAGCATTTCCAGAAACTTCTGTTTATGTTCCAGACCCTTTAGACTTGTCTTTTTAACCTTGCTAGTGGGGAGGCGATGGCCTAGTGATATTATCGCTGGACTGTTAATCCAGAAACCCAGGTAATGTTCTGGGGACTTGGGTTTGAATCCCACCACGGCAGATGATGGAATTTGAATTCAGTAAATATCTGGGATTAAGAACCTAATGATGACCATGAGTTGTCAGGGAAAACCCATCTAATGCCCTTTAGGGAAGGAAACTGCCATCCTCACCTGGTTTGGCCTACATATGACTCCAGGCCCACAGCAATGTTGTTGACTCTTAACTGCCCTCTGGGCAATTAGGGATGGGCAATAAATTACTCCCTCATCCTGTGAATGAGTAAAGGAAAAAAAAAAGTCATCTCAGCTTTGTTCTACACTATTGGTCCCATTTGTTTCTCGCTCTTGTTTTTCTGCTTTGCTTCTTACATTTTTGTCTGTTGTTCCTATTCGTATTTCTCCCCGCTCTGTCTTCCTGCTCAGGTTCCCATCCTCCTACCATTCTGGTCTAACCCCTTCCAGACAGCCTTAGCAAACAGGTAAGAATTAAGCTGATTATACATTCTGGATTAGATTGTGGCGAAAACTGTCAATGAAAAACAGAGAGAAAACCCGCAAGTGTACTTTATTCTACATATTACAAGTGAATTCTTAGAAAGTTGCAGTGCAACAGCAGGCCATTTAGCCCATTGTGACTGTGCTAACTCCATGAAAGAGCTATCCAATTATTCCCACACCCTAGGGTCAATTCGAATTCTAATAGCTAATTCTGGACTCACCCAGACATTTTCTTTACAGGGTTTGATCTTATCGCGAGCTTTGGGTGTATTCAAATCAAGGTCACATTTACCCAGAAGTCAAAACAGAGATCTGATAGGATCCAATGAATGAAACAAGACAAGGTTCTATCTTGGTCTTTTGTAGATAGCTGAAGTGGAGGCTTTAATCTACAATAGACACTGCAGTCCAGGAATCTCTAGCGTGACTCTGCACGGAAGCAATTGTCTCTGTCTTGATACTCTCCACACTTGCGAGGACTCAAGATTCTCGATCTCCTTTCTACCCTCAGGTGTTGCCACTATCCTTTTCGAAACTCGGCTTGGCTGCTTGGAAAACCATGTCCGCCAAGAAACCAGGGACTGTATGGAAGCTCTGGATCTCATGTTCCGCACCTTCAAGGCCACCATGTATGCAGGCGCCATTCCCAAGTGGCTCCGTCCTTTCATCCCCAAACCTTGGAATGAGTTCTGCCGGTCTTGGGATGGGCTTTTCCGATTCAGTGAGTATCATCGCTCCACTCACGATGACACCGAACTGTTTCATGATTTATCGCCCTGTTCCTTCGGGTGTGAAGGTGGATAATACCAAGACCTGGTTCCACCCTACCCTGGAAAGGAGGAGACTTTGAGACTGTTTAAGGGCAACGTCAGAGCTGAGACAGACAGATTTTTTAATCAGTGAGGGAATCGAGAGCTATAGGGAAAAGGCAGGAAATCAGATCAGCCATGATCTCACTGAATGGCAGAACAGACTTGATGGGCAGAATGGTCTGCTTTTGCTCCTATGGCTTAGAGTCTTAACTTCACTGTTCACAATAGGAATGAGAGCAGGAGTTGCCATTCAGTCCTTTCTGCCGTTACCTAACACCTGAAGAAGGAGTGAAGCTCCGAAAGCCTGTGTTTTCAAATAAACCTGTTGGACTATAACCTGGTGTCGTGTAATTTCTGACCTTGTCCAACCCAGTCCAACACCGGCACCTCCGCATCCTGTTCAAATGCAGCAAGTCCTGGATAATGTTCAGGCTTGGGGTGACAAGTGACAAATACCATTCACACCAAAATTACCAGGCAATAAACCTCTCCAACAATCTGACCATTGCCCCTTCATGTTCAGTTGCATTGTCATTATTGGACCCTCCACTATCAATATCCCAACTATTGACTAGAAATTAAACTGAACTCACTACATAAACACAGTGGCTACAGGAACAGGTTAGAGGCTAGGAACACTGCAATGAGAAACTCACCTTCTGATTCCCCAAAGCCTGTCCATCATCTACAAGGCTCAAGTCAGGAGTGTGATGGAATACTCCCCACTTTCCTGGATGGGTGAATCCCCAACAATACTCAAGAAACTTGACAACATCCAGGGCAAAGCAGCCCGCTTGATTTCTACCACATCCACAAATATCCACTTCGTCCACCAATAACGCTCAGTAGTAGCAGTGTGTACCACCTACAAGACACTGCTTTTCAGAGGGTTGGTGTGGATTTAATGGGCAGAATGGCCTGATAGCGGCTCACCAGCACGATCTCCATGGAGATTAGGGTTAGGAAGTAAATGCTGTGACCCAGCCAACAATGCCCACGTCCCATGAATAACTATATATATATTTTTTTTAAGCTTGCTGTCACCTTTCCTGAATGTACTGGCAGCCATGAATAGGTTATCTTTATTCAACTGGTGAGGTGTTTGGTCACTTTTAAGACTGAACGTTTTGATGTTGATGGTTATTTTGGCCAGGCCCAGGAGCAGGTCCACAAAGAAGTCCACTGAAGCTGCCCACACTCCCCTCCCCCACCAAAGATCAGGGCTGACGTGGAACGAAAAGAACAATTTTTCGAATAACCAAGCAGGGACAGCAACCAACATACACACAGTTCACAGATTCCAAGAATAAAACAATTGGGCTGTGAGTCTGAACCACAAGATCTCAGCTGGTTTCTTGCTCAGATATTATACACCTCTGGAGTAGGTGGGACTTGAACTCAGGGTCATCTGGCTCAGAGACAAAATCTCTACTACTGTACCACAAGAACCTTCACAATGCTGCCTATGCCCCTAATAAAAGAGTGTCACCTATTCCCAATCAACTCTGGAGCCTGTGGTACAGTGGCAGTGACCCACAGAGGAGGTTCACTGGGATGATTCTGGAATTGAGAGGGTTGCCTTATGAGGAGAGATTGAATAGACTGGGACTATACTCATTGGAATTTAGAAGAATGAGGGGGGGGATCTTACAGAAACATATAAAATTATGAAGGGAATAGATAAGACAGAAGCAGGGAGGTTGTTTCCACTGGCGGGTGAAACTAGAACAAGGGGGCATAGCCTCAAAATAAAGGGGAGCAGATTTAGGACTGAACTGAGGAGGAACTTCTTCACCCAAAGGGTTGTGAATCTGTGGAATTCCCTGCCCAGTGATGTAGTTGAGGCTTCCTCATTGAATGTTTTTAAGGAAAAGATAGACAGATTTTTGAACAGTAAAGGAATTAAAAGTTATGATGAGCGGACAAGTAAGTGGAGTCCACAAAAAGATCAGCCATGATCTTATTGACTGGTGGAGCAGGCTCAATGGGCCAGAAGGCCTACTCCTGCTCCTAGTTCTTACGTTGTTACCTCAGGGCCAGGAGGCTTGGGTTTGATTCCCACCTGCTCCAGAGGCGTGTATGAACAAGTTGATTAAGAATATCTCAGCAATATTGTGGTTACAGCTGGGACTTTCCTCACTTTAAAAAACTCTGTTTGAGCCTTAAACAGACCAACTATTTAAAGTGTTAATGAAGATCTGTAGCTCAGGTTGTGGCTGGAGTTGTTGGTTGGTTCGCCGAGTTGCTGGTTTTCATGCAAACGTTCATCCCCCTTCTAGGTGACATCTTCAGTGCTGTTTAGCCTCTGTTGAAGCACTGAGCTTTTCCAGCAATTTCTGTTCTGTTGAAGCGCTGTCGTTTTGTTCCTTTCGGAATTTGTGTGGTCCGGTCTGGCATGGGTGGCTGTCTGTTTCTGATTTTGATCTGTAGTTGAATCACAATAGCACACAAACCAAAAGCCACACATGGCTAGTTACGCTCAAAGACAAAAGACCCCAGACACACAATGAGCAGGACAAATGCGATATACAAAATACCATGCAGAGACACTACATAGACAGGCAGGAAACTCGCTACATGAATACCAACTCACAGCATAACAGCATGACCAACTGTCCCTCATTTCTATTCACTCCAGCAAAGAAGGACATCAGTTTAACTGGGACAAAGTAACAGTACTAGGACAAACAGGACAAAGACAAGCACGAGATTTCCTGGAAGCCTGGTTTTTCAATCACTGGTACGATAAACAAACATGTTGAAATGGACCCATCTACATACCACGATGGCACAAAACCAGAAACAAGACTGCCGACCATGACAGACCGGACCATATAAATTCAGAGTGGGACAGAACAATAACACTTCAATGGAGGCTACACTGCCCTGACAGTGTCCCCTAGAAGGGAGACAGAACGTTTGCATGGAAACCAGTTAGCTTGGTGAACCAACTAACAACTCAGACCAGTCATTTTTAACTCTGCCAGTGTTGACTGAAAATTAATTCCTGTTAATTTATTTTACTTGCTACATTCCCTTCACTCACTTCCTCGTTTTTATTTCTCCGCACCCACCCCACCCATATATATCCAGGTGAGATGCACGTTGACCGGAAGATGGTTCAGATCAAGCAGCAGTTGGAGCAGGGGCAGGCTATCCAGGGCGGGTTACTGACCTGCTTGTTGGTCAAAGAGGAGATGACCCTGGAGGAGATTTACGCAAATACGTCAGAGATGCTGCTAGCAGGCGTTGATACGGTAAATCTAACACCACAGTCGTCGTCACCTCTCTCTGAGGTTAGGGACCCTCTGGGAGAAACTGGACGTGTGACCCGCTCCCTCTCTCTCTAAATCTGGAGACACAAGTAGGATTCGCAAATCAAAGTCATTCCTTGACAAATTGCTTCTCTGATCTAGCCCCTAGTACAACGCTCCATTTTGAAGATTGCACATAAGTTGAGTGAATCATATTAAGGGATTAGTAATCAGTAAACAAGTATCCTTTTTATTCATTCATGGGATGTGGGTGTAGGGATTGTAACAAGGTAGACCTCATAGAATATGAGTTACCTGATTGGGGCTGTTATTCTGGTCCAATCAGGGAGCCCTGGCTAACAGATAAGAACAGGAGTGTCACAGGTTCTGTTCAATCTGAGAGCTGGCTCTGAGGGAGCTGGATCAGTGTCAAGTACTATGTGTGTGTAAATAAAAGGTGACAGGATACCAGCCTGAATGGAGTTATTTCAATGGGTGTCACTGGTTAGGCCAGCATTTATTGCCCAGAGGACAGCTAAGAGTCAAACACATTGCTGTGGGTCTGAGGAAGGGTCACCGGACCCGAAATGTTAACTCTGATTTTTTTCTTTCACAGATGCTGCCAGACCCGCTGAGCTTTTCCAGCAACTTCTGTTTTTGTATATTGCTGTGGGTCTGGAGTCACATGTAGGTCAGACCGGGTAAGGATGGCAGTTTCCTTCCCTAAAGGACATTAGGGAACTAGATAGGTTTTCCCTGACAATCAACAATGGATTCACAGTCATCATTAGAGTATTATTTCCACATTTTTATTCTACTTTAGAATAGTAATTTAACGTCACTTGTATGTATGAATTCAAATTTCACCATCAGCCATGGTAGGATTTGAAGCCTAATCTCCAGAACATTACCCAGGTCTCTGAATTAACAATCCAGCCACAGTACCACTCAGTCAAATATGACTTCTCATACTCTGAATCAATTTATAACATACACATTAGGAGCATGAATACCTTGCTGTGGCATTCAGTAAGATCATGACTGATCTGATTACTCCAAATTCCCACTTAACTCTAAAAACTTTTCACCCCCTTGTTTAAGCATAATCTGTTCTCCTCTATCTTAAAATATTCAAACATCTACTTTCATTGCCTTATGAGAAAGACAGCTACACAGACCCTCTGTGGGAGAGAATTTTGCTCATTTCTGTCTTAACTTCATTTGAGACAGTTACCTCTAGTTCTAGATTCTCCCCAAAGTGGAGACATCCTTTTCAATTCTGCCCTGCCAACCACAATGTTTTAGGTGAGGTCTCCTTGTGGATTGTGAGGTAAATGCTGAAATGTGTGGGTTAAAAAGATGCCAATTGATCCCTGTCCTGCGTAAGTAGCAGCTGTATGCAGTGAGGAAGACTCTGCAATGTAAGGTACACTATAGTGCGTCAGTAAACCCTGCAAATGGAATTGGCGTATAAACCTTATCTTCCACCATTTGGAGGGGAGATGAACATAGAAACATAGAAAATAGGTGTAGGAGTAGGCTATTCAGCCCTTCGAGCCTGCAGTACCATTCAATAAGATCGTGACTGATCATTGCAATTTCAGTATCCCATTCCCACTTTGTGTCCCTGCCCCTTGACCCCTTGACCCCTTTAGCTGCAAGGGCCATGTCCAGCTCCCTCTTGAATATATCTAATCAACTGGCCCCAACAGCTTCCGGTGGGAGAGAAATTCTTCCTCATTTCAGTCTTGAATGGCCTACCTCTTATTCTTAGACTGCGACCTCTAGTTCTGAACTCCCCCAACTTCGGGAACATTCTTCCCGCATCCAGCCTGTCCAGTCCCATCAGGATTTTATATGTTTCTATGAGATCCCGCCTCATTCTTCTAAATGCCAATGAGTACAAGCCTAGTTGGTCCATTGTGAAGTGAGAACATTGATATAGATGGAGAAAACTCAAGGCCTTACTCCAAGATAAGTTGGAACACCAGGAATACTATCTCGCAAATGCCACTCAGGAAAGGTAATGGACCATTGGGAAAGATGGCCAAACTTTTTGCAAATCAAACTAAGCATGGAAGAGTGTAAGAGCTGGGAGTAGGTCATATTGGTCCCATATTCAACAAGGTCATGGCTGATCTGGCCTAGGAGTCACCTCCTAGCCCTCAACTCTTCGATGCTTTTTAAAAAATCGACATACCTCCTCCTTAAATACATTTGATGTATTTACTAACTGGGGAAAGATCACTCCAGGATATCCTGTGTGCTAGAGATGGTGAGATAGTTTGGGGGGAGTCAGTAGATGTATGTAATTCTCCAATAAAAGAGATAGTCTCCAATAAATTCACATGGAAGACAAACAAGAGTTCACTTATCTGGTCTGCAGCCTTCCCTCAGAACCGCTGAGTGTTTTTAGCATTTTTCTTTTTGTTTCTAATTTCAGCATTCCGACAATTTGCAGATTTTTTTTTCTTTGTCCACTAATTTTAGGATGGGTTTTCAGGATGGCAGGGGAGGGGCTGGAGGATTTGCTGCTTTGAAGTTAATCGGTCCTCTTATGGTTAAAATTCAGACTTCCTTCACGTTATCGTGGTGCACGTACCTTCTGGCCAGGTATCCTGCTGTTCAAAGGCTGGTGTATGAAGAGATTGTTCAGAACCTTGGATCCGATGTGACCCCAACAGCTCAGGATCTATCCAAATTACCTCTGGTCCGAGGAGTCCTCAAGGAAACCTTGAGGTAAAGTGCTTATCCTGATCTAACTCTTCCCGGTTGATTTTTGGATGAAATGTCTCGCCTGTGGCAGAAGTGAGTGGGTTACAGTGCTATGCCCGTTAGTTATAATGAGAGATTGGATAGACTAGTGTTGTTTTCCCTGGTGCAGAGGAGATTGAGAGGGGCCTTGATTGAGATGTATAAATGATGAGTAGAGAGGAAGGAACTTTTCCACTTGGTTGAAGGAGCAATGACTGGGGGCATAGATTTAAGGTAAGGGGCAGAAGGTTTAAAGGGGACGTGAGGAAAATTGTTTTCGCCCAGAAGGTGATAGGAATCTGGAATTCACTGCCTGTAAGGGTGGTTAAGGGTAAAAACCCTCATAACTTTTAGGAAGTATTGTGATGTGCACTTGCAAGGCTGTGGGCCAAGTGCTGGGAAATGGGATTTAAATAGTCAGATGCTTGTTTTTTGACTGGCACAGACTCAGTGGGCTGAAGGGCCTTTAACTGTGCTGCAGACGTCTTCAATTCCATGCTCTATGATGCAGTAATGAAGTTGGGCTGCATTGCTGCCGCTGCCCTTTCATCACTGAGGGAGATTAAACTGAGACACAGCAAGATTAGGAAAGGGCGTGCAAAGATCCCATTGGCTATCTTTGTAGGAAGGTGGGAATGTTTCCCAGTAAACATGTAAGCATTCGCCCTCAATTACATTCCACAAATTGCAGATAATGTGGTTATTCATCTTACGGCCAGGCACAGCCTGTTGAGAGACTGAGGTTGATAAATACTTTGTTGTAACTGAAGGTATTTTGTGCAGCCTTGATGTATAGATGCAAGCAAACACTCCCATCGCCTGTATTGACATATTAAAACAAATAGACACATTCACTCAATCCTTTCCAAATTCTCATCTGTTCCAGATGTTTTTAATAAACCTGTTCAGCTATGTTATGACACACCTCTAGTGCAGGTGGGATTTGAATCCATACCTTGTAACACTACTGCTGTGCCACAAGAGCCCCTTTGTCTGTTCCACTAGCAGTGGAAGGCAGTTGCAATCACTAGCATTAAGCTGCACTGGTCACATCATGAATAGAGTTCTGAGCCCCATGGGTCAACCTTTAAGTTGACTCATAGGGACAAATGGTGCAGCAGTATTGAGGGGGGCTGGGTAGCTCAGTTGGCTGGATAACTGGTTAGCAATGCAGAGCAATGCTTGTCACTCAATTCCCACAGCCACCTCAGATTAGTTGAAGCTCTCCCCACATCTGGGTTGTGGTGACCCTCAGGTTAAACCATCACCAGTCAAGTCTTTCTCAAATGAGAGAGCAGCCCTGGAGGGGAGAGGTATATCCAACAGAGATCTTCCCACTGCTTTGCTTACCTTAGTGCTGTAATCTAACCCTCTGTTGGCAGTATAGAGTCAGACAACACAGAAACAAGACCCTTTGTTCCAACTCATCCATGCTGACCATTATCCCAAACTAGACTAGTCTCACCTGCCTGTACTTGGCCCATATGCCTCCAAGCATTTCTTATTCATGTACTTATCTAAATATCTTTTAAATGTTGCAACTATACCACATCCACCACTCTGGAAGTTCATTCCACGTACGAAACACCCTCTGTGTGAAAATATAGTCCCTCAGGTCCCTTTTAAATCTTTCTCCTCTCAACTTAAAAATATGCCCCTTGGTTTTGAACCCCACCCCCCTACCCTAGGGAAAAGGTACAGGCAGATCATAGTAAGCAAAGCCAGACAGAACACAGGGTGGAAAAAATCTTAGGCATACAGGTTACATCTCACAGGGCATGCGCTAGGCAAAAAAGAACATTATTAGTAATTTTTACAGATTTAGAATTTAAGTTTAAAAGTGTAGAACAGTTATAGGAAATGTCTGAATTAGATCTGCTGTAGGCAGGTCGCAAGGAGTCATGCAGTGAATGTGCCGTCTTGAATCATTGCAGGATGAGCTTATTGGGTGTGGTTGGCTATTGAAACATGAAGCGTATAAATTGAGTGGGGTGGGGGTACAAGGACAGCACCCACTGGAAATTGGCCAAGTGTGTGACAGCTTGTTCTGGGAAACTGGTTGATGTTGAATAACTCAGTCGTGGCGGGGTAGGGAATGGAGGGAGGCTTTCCCTGTAAACTGAAAAGAATTCCCATTTGCTTTCCACCACAGGCTGTTCCCTGTCCTTCCCGGGAATGGTCGGGTCACCCAGGAGGACATGATTGTCGGTGGATACTTCATTCCAAGCGGGGTGAGCCAAACGTTTATTCTTTGAATTATTACTCGTGCTGTGGAAATTAATAACTTCCTAAAGTTAATCTCTGTTATGAAGAATGTGTTGTAAAACAGCTCTGCTTTTGTTAAATCACCATCAAAGAATCTCGGATTATAACATGAGGCCACTCCGTACATCATATCTGTGCTGGCACATTCAACGAGCAGTTGTAAAAACCGAAAGAACTGAAGATGCTGTAAATCAGAAACAAAAACACAGATTGCTGGAAAAGCTCAGCAGGTCTGGCAGCATCTGTGGAGTGAAAGCAGGGTTCATGTTTCGGGTCCAGTGACCCTTCCTCAGAACTGATGGTAGCTAGGAAAAGGTTAGTTTTTATGCAGAAGATAGGATGAAGAGGAGGGGTTGGGGGCTATAATGAGTAAACGATAGGTGGACTTATAGCCCAAAGAGAGAAAAGAACAGTTGGACAGATAAAGGAGTGGATAACAATCAGCCTGTGAGAATGAATAGACATTAATGGAGACTGTTGGTGGCCGGCAATGGGTTATGTGTAATAGCAGACCATGTGACAACAAGGCCTGGTGTGTGGGGTAAGGACATGGGAGAAGATGCCTCAAGCCCTAAAATTGTTTAAATTGATATTGAGTCCAGAAGGCCGTCAAGTTCCCAAGCGGAAAATGAGGTGCTGTTCTTCCAACTTACGCTGAGCTTCGCTGGAGCACTGCAGCAAACCTGAGACAGAGATGTTGGCCAGGGAACAGGGTGTTATGTTGAAGTGGCAGGCAACTGGAAGCTCAGGGTCTTTTTTGCGAGCAGAACGTAAATGTTCTGCGAAGCGGTCACCCAGTCTACGCTTCGTTTCCCCAATGTAGAGGAGACCACATTGTGAGCAGCGAATGTAGTAGACTAGATTCTGGGAAGTGCAGGTGAAGTGTTGCTTCACCTGAATGGTATGTTTTGGCCCTTGGATGCTGGGGAGGGAGGAGGTAAATGGGCAGGTGTTACACCTTCGCTGGTCAAAGGGGAAGGTGCCGTAGGGTTGTGGGGGATTGTTGGGAGCGAAGGAAGAGTTGACCAGGATGTCCCGGAGGGAACGGCCCCTGCGAAATACCGACAAGGGAGGGAAGAGGAATATGTGTCTGATGATGGCTTCCCACTGGAGATGGAGGAAATGGCAGCTAATGATCCTTTGATTGTGGATGCTGGTGGGAAGGTAGATGAGGACAAGGGGGTCCCTATCGCTTTTGCGGGAGAGAAGAGAGGAGGTGAGGGCAGAAGTGTGGGAGATGGGTCAGACCCGGTTGAGGGCCCTGTCGACAACGAAGCTGGGGAATCCTCAGTTGAGGAAGAAGATGGACATTTTGGAGGCTCCCTTGTCGAAGTTGGCCTCATTAGGACAGAGATTATAGAGACAGAGGAAGTGGAAGAATGGATAGAGTCTTTACAGGAAGTAGAGTGTGAGGATGTATAGTCCAGCTAACTGTGGTAATCGGTGAGTTTATAGTGGGTATGGGTGGCCAGCCTATCCCCAGAAATGGAAACAGAGATGTCAAGGAAGGGAAGGAAAGAGTTGGAGAGGGACCAAGTGAAAAGTGGAAGCAATATTGATAAACTTTTCCAATTCCAGACAAGAGAGGGATTCAGCACCTGTGATATCATAGAATCCATCCAGTGTGGAAGGAGGCCATTCAACCCATGCCAGCCCTCCAAAGAGCATTCCACCCTGTCCCTGTCCCTGTCTTTCCCATAGCCAATCCACTAGCCTGCGTATCCCAGGACTCTATGGGCAATTTAGCATGACCAATCCACCTAACAGGCACATCTATGGACTGTGGAAGGAAATCCACACAGACACGGGGAGAATGTGCAAACTTCACACAGACAGTCACCCAAGGCTGGAATTGAACCCAGGGTAACTGGCACTGTGAGGCAGCAGTGCTAACCACTGAGCCACCATGCCACCCCCATTGATATACTGGAGAACACTTGATGATTTGTCAAACGTCAAGAATCTATTCACTATGTTGTCAGGACGACAGAAGTTAGATCTGATAAATGCTGACCTGCGATTTACAAACAAAAAGTAGGAGTAGGCCTTTCAGCCCCTTCAAGCCTGCTCCACAGCTCAATAAGATCAAGATGGATCTGTTTGTGGCTTAAATTACAGCTTCCCATCCACGCCCCAATGGCAATCACTCTCGATTCCCCTCCCTATCGAGAATCCATCCACCGCAACTTCAAAAATATTCAGTGAAGCCCCCCTCCCCCGCCCCCACCTCCTCATGAAGCAGACAGTTCCAAAGTCACACAGAACTCCGAGAAAAAAGAAATCCTCTTTTCTCTGTCCTGAAAAGACAGCCCCCTAATTATGAAACCCCACCACCTAGTTCACAACTGACGCACAAGAGAAATCATCCTTTCCACAGCCTTCTTGCCAAGGCTATTTTGGATCTTCATCATTCAATCAATTCACCCCCCATTCTTCTAAACTCCTGCAGAAACAAGCCCATTCTTCCCTCACAAGATAACCCACTCATTGCGGGTCTTAATCTAGTAAACCTCCTCTCAGCCACCTCCAACACCTTCCCTAATGAGGGAGACCAAAACTGCACATAGTAGTTAAGATGTGGTCTCAACAATGCCGTATATAACTCATAGAACCCCTACAGTGTGGAAACAGGCCCTTTGGCCCAGTAAGTCCACACCGACCTTTGGAACATCCCACCCGGAGCCATCCCCCTATAACCCACCTAATCTACACAACCCTGAACACCCCTGAACGCTACAGGCAATTTAGCGTGGCCCATCCGCCTAACCTGCACATCTTTGGACTGTGGGAGGAAACCGGAGCACCCAGAAGAAACCCACACAG
>NC_063338.1:91348116-91362305 GCF_021869965.1 Rhincodon typus | reverse complement strand
CTTTCCTGCTCCTCTGATGCTGCCTGGCCTGCTGTGTTCCTCCAGCTCCACACTGTTATCTCCGACTCCAGCATTGGCAGTTCTTACTACCTCTGAGGTCATTCGGAAACCACTGGAGGAGAAACACTGAGGAAGAACCGTAGCGGACTTAGAAATGTTAACTCTGTTTCTCTATCCAGTTGCCGAGTTTCTTCAGAATTTTGTGTTTATTTCAGATCTCTAGCATCCAGACTAGATCGTAGATCCCCTACCGTGTGGGAACAGGCCCTTCGGCCCAACAAGTCCACACCGACCCTCAGAGCATCCCACCCAGACCCATCTCCCTATAACCCACCTCATCTACACGTCCCTGAACACTATGGGTGATTTAGCATGGCCAGTCCACCCTAGCCTGCACATCTTTGGACTGTGGGAGGAAACCCACGCAGACACGGGGAGAATATGCAAACTCCGCACAGACTGTCGCTCAAAAGGTGGAATTGAACCAGGGTCCCTGGTGCTGTGAGGCACCGGTGTTAACCACTGAGCCACCATGCTGCCCAAGTGCTTTGCTTCTGTTGTCTCTACAGGATTTACCTCAATGACAAATCCTGAATATCCAAGCACTAGGTCCAAGGCGAGATCAGAGGGATCTGAGATAGTCGGCTGAAGCAGAAAACGGATCAACTTCAAACATGTGCAGTCTACAAAGATGGGAAGAAATTTGCCGATGTGCTGAAATCTGTCTGTGGCACCAATGTATGGTTCAGCAACTAACCTTGGTGCTGTCATTGGTCACAGCAAAAAACCCCGTAGAAAGACAGGCAGAAAGATGCTCGCTAGCATTTAGAAGAATAAGAAGAGATCCATTGAGGTCTATAAGATGCTAAAGGGCACTGACAAAGCAGACAGTGAGCAGGTGTTTACCTTTGTGGGACATTCACTGGGCTGGATGTGAGGTGAGTTTATAAAAGACATTAAACTAGGTCGAGGGGTTTATAAAATCATGGAACTGGAGGGTAAGTAATCGACAGCATCCCTCTCACCCCAGTTATATTCTCTTCCAACCTCTTCCATCAGGCAGAAGATTCAGAAGTCAAATACACATCCCAACAGATTCAAGCAGACTTCTTCCCTGCTGTTATTGGACTTCTGAATGGATCTCTCAAATTTCAAATCTAATGTCGATCTTGCTTTTGTGCACCTCCTGTGGAGACATAACCTTGTATGCCTCGCTCTGTCTAAGCACCCTATGATCGGTATGAAAACAGAAAGGACTGTGGATGCTGTAAATCAGGAACAAAAACAGAAGTTGCTGGAAAAGCTCAGCAGGTCTGGCAGCATCTGTGAAGGAAAAAATCAGAGTTAATGTTTCGGGTCCGGTGACCCTTCCTCAGAATCTTCTTACGATCTGTATGTCCTTTGTATGTTACGATCTGTCTGTACTACTCGCAAAACAACACTTTTCACTGTACTCAAGTTCATGTGACAACAATAAAGCAAATCAAAATACAGCAGAGAGCAGTACCACCAATGCTGCCTGTGCAAGATGCTGCAAATCCGCTGGGAAGAATCATGCACCAAGACCACCATCCGCAACCAGGCCAACATCATCGGTACTGAGGCATTGACCAAACTTGATCGGCTGCAATGGGCTGGGCATGGCCAACACGAGACTCCCTGAGCAGATGCTCTACTCCCAGCTTCAAAATGGCAGGTGAACCCCAGGTGGACAGAGGAAACGCTTCAGTGATACCCTCAAGGTCTTACTGGTGAAATGCGGCATTCCCACAGACACCTGGGAATCACTGGCCCAACCACAGTTCAAAGTGGAGGAGGAGCATCTGGGAAGGCTTTGCGCACCTCGAAGCTTGCCGTTGGGAAAAAGCAGAATCCCGGTGAAAACAGCGAAAGGACTGCGCCGCCACATCAATGCCCCACCCACCCATTCCCACAACCACCTTCTGCTCCAAGTGTAACAGGGTCTGCGGGGAGACTATGGCCTCATGGTTTTATCACTGGACTGTTAATCCAGAGACCCAGACAGTATTCTGGGGACCTGGGTTCGAATCCCACCACGGCAGATGGTGGAATTTAAATTCAATAAATATCTATAATTAAGGGTCTAATGATGACTGTGAATCCATTGTCAATTGTCAGGAAAAACCCATCTGGTTCACTAATGTCCTTTGGAGAAGGAAACTGCCATCCTTACCTGGTGTGGCCTACATGTGATTCCAGAACCGCAGCAAAATGGTTGACTCTTAACTGCCCTCTGGGCAGTTAGGGAGGGGCAATAAATATTGCCTGGTCAGTGACATCCTCATCCCATGAATGAATAAAGGAAAAAAAAAGCCACATCGGTCTGTACAGCTACCAATGGACTCACCCTGAGAGGGGAAGGGAGTCATCCTTGTCTGTGACTGACCACCAATGATGATGATCTACCCCTTGTGGGACTTTCTAGAATGAGAGATCATTGTTTTAGGATAAGGGCTGGCAAATTTAATTTGAGATGAGGAGGAATTACTTCTCTGAAAGGATCATACATCTGTGGAATTCATTCCCCCAGAATGTAGTGGACTCTGAGACACTGAATAAATTTAAGGAGGAGATAGACAGATTTTTAATTAGTAATGGGTTGAAGGGCAATGGGGAACATGCAGAAAAGTGGAGTTGAGGCTGAGATAAGATCAGCCATGAGTGTATTAAATGGTGGAGTAGGCTCAAGAGGCTGAAATGCCCACTCCTGCTCCTAATTCTTGTGTTCTTATGTTAGACATGTAGGCATTGGCACACTAAAAAAAAGGCACTCAATTTCGCTCCCACATATCAGTGCCATCATGACGAGTTAATCTGCAGGCTTTTTCTGGGCGTTGTGAGGGATTCCCAGGGGAACCTCACTTAGTCTTCCTCGAGGTGGTGAAAGGGACAGTCACATCCACCCACATGTGAATGACTGCACCTCTGGCAGTGCTGCACTCCTTCACTGACTCGGCTTCGATGTTACGCTCAGGTTCCCTGGGGTGGGTCTCTAACCTACAACCCTGTGGCTCAAAGAATGTTGTCCGTGGATGCTGTCAACAAGCAGCTCTGATGTTAAGAGTGAATAGGTTACAGACTCTTCCTGCCATAGTAACCTCGCAAACTGTTAGTTATCTCGGTTAGACCCTGTGCCTACTTGTCTTTTCACAGGCAACGTGACAGGTGTTTGTTAACTGATATCAGCCACCCCCATTGCTCCTGAACAACTCTCTCCATCAGCGTAATTGAAATGCAATAACAGAAGTTCATTTTCACTTGAACCTCGACGTATGAAGGATTAATGTCACAATACAATCTTTCTGCAAAGCCTGGCACTGGTTTGGGTAAAGTAAGCATCCTCACAAATTGTTGGGTGTCATACTCCATTGAGATGGACAGTGACAAAACTGTTTAGAATATTTTGTTCTGTAAATCATTGATACCTACCTGTCACGTATTAATAGAACATAAAAATGGAGAGAATACACTGCACTGTTAAAATACAAGGAAATCCACAAATAAGGACAGGTTTGTATACACGTATGAATAGATGCAAGAATAGCTTCCTCCCCGCTGTTATTAGACTTCTGAAGGGACCTCTCAAATTTCAAATTTAATGTTGATCTCGCTCTCTGTGCACCTTCTCTGCAGCCGTAACATTGTATTCCTCGTTCTGTTCTATTACCCTAAAGCACTTTGTATGGTATGATCTGCCTGTACTGCAGGCAAAACAGAATTTCTAACTGTACATCGTTATATGTGACAATAATAAATTAAATCAAATCAAAACAAGGAAAGAAACCGAGGCCCAAAATAATAAGGAGATGTGGAGGTGCCAGCGTTGGACTGGGGTGGACAAGGTCAGAAGTCACACGACACCAGGTTATAGTCCAACAGGTTTATTTGAAATCACAAGCTTTTGGAGCGCCGCTCCTCCTGACAAAGGGGCAGCACACCAAAAGCTTGTGATTCCAAATAAACCTGTTGGACTATAACCCGGTGTCGTGTCCCTTCTAACAAGATAATAAGGGCAGAAATTGTCTGCCTTTTCATCTCTATTCCATTCTCCCAGATTCTCTATCTCTCCTGCAACCTCCAGGACTGACACTTCTTTTCTCTTTAGCCAAGGATTTCTCTCCCCTCTTCTCACTATGGTCTCTCCACTGATCAGCGAATTTCATGCACCTCTGCTCTCACCCCTTCCCTCCCATCCCAAACTGTGTCAGGCCTCACCCTTCTCATCAACTTCCACACCCCGCCCCAGCCTCTACCGTTCAGTGGATCATCCTCTGCAATCTCTGCCAAATCCATCCATCCCCAAACTGGTCTTCCTCTCTCCTACCCTGTTAGCATTCTGACGGGACTGCTCCCCACGCAGCTGCCCATTGTCTCCCTCCCACTCCTTTCCTACAAAACACTTCCACATCCCCATGCAGAAGAGGTAATACCTCCTCCTTTGCCTCGTCTATCCCAAGTTCTAAACACTCCTTCCGAGGAAAGGAGCGATTTTCGTGTACACCTTTCCATTTAGTGCACTGTATTCATTCTAGATTCCCTTGTGAAGGCAAACATTCACTTAGCATCTGCCCTGTCACATTCCCTCAGAATTTTGTCATCTTCATTAAGGTCACCTCTCATGTGTCTAAATTCACTGACTATAGGCCCAGACTGCTCAACCTTTTCTCATAAAATAAGACCTTCATCCCAGGGATCAGCCTATTGAACCTTTGCTGAACAGCTACCAATGCAAGGAAATCTTCTCTGTGACTCAACATTAAATTAGTCTTGATAAGCTCCTGTGTAGCACTTTGGGGCATTTCACTGATGGTGTGAGTTTGCCTCTGGCAGGGTATTTTCTGTGATGTGGCATTGCTTGTGTTATCCTCTGTAATCTAAGCAACTAGGTGAGGGTGTCATGGTACTGACTAATGGACATTTATTACAATGAACTATTATGCACAAAAAAATTACATTCCTGAGGCACTTAAGTGTCTGGGCTGATATTAAGCTCTTATCTTACAACAGAACAGCATGCTCCCAGGAGAGTGTCATGCTTCAAGTGATCAGAGGTATGATGGAGAATGGGAGTTTTATGCCCTTAGTCACATGCAATGATACAGAGATGATATCATACGCATGTCCCTTCAAGGCATTTTGACTGTGAAACATAACACAGTAAAAGGTGCTTTAGAAATACAATTTGTTGTTGATGTGTCACTCTACCAGGTGTATGCTTTCATTATTATTATGTGTTATTATTATGCATCTTCAGCTGCCCAGAATTACACATAATGCTCGTTGTGAGGCTGAAGCACAGGTGTATAAAGATTGAGCAAGACCTCTTTGTTTCTGAGTACATTCACTAGAACAGAGGAAGTGTTAAGAATGAATTTACCTTTATACATCATTTTTCAAAATCTCACAAAGTGGTTTATAGCCAAATTCATTTGAAGCACAGTCATGTTTGTGATATTGGAAATACGGCAACCAATTCACAAACAACAAGGTTCCAAAAGCCACAATGCGATGTATTATTTAACTTGTTTAATTGGTAACCAGTGAGCTGGACACTAGGGAGAATTTCTTTGTGTTATGAAATCTTTCACACTCACCCGAGAGAGCAGAATGACTTCAGTTTAATGTCTTCTCTGAAAGACAACACATCCAACAGTGCAGCACATCCTCAGTATTGTAGGGGAAGCTTCAAACTGCTCTTGACATTTTACAACTGATCTTCTTGTAACCTCACCTGGAAATGCAGGTTGCTGTAATTGGGCGATTGGGACAATGGACAGAGAGAAGCAAAAATGAAGAGTTCAGTTCTCCCATACTGACATCGCTCAGCTTGTGTGCCACAAATGTAATTAAAATGAACAGGTTAGAAAGCTCTGAAGAAGGGTCACTGGACCTGAAATGTTACCTCTGTTTTCTCTCCACAGATGATGCCAATTTCTCTGGGAATTTCTGTTTTTATTTCTGATTTCCTGCAAATGCAGTTATTCGGTTATATTTTTCAGATTAGAAATCTCAATTAGAAGCAAGTACTGACAGATAGAGGGAGAGAGGGACAGAAATGGGAGGAGTGCAGCTTGTTACAAAATCAAACAGGCTATTCAGCCCCTTGTACCTGTATTATCCCATTGGAAGAACTATCCAACTAATCCCGCATCAGTTGCTATTACCCACTAGCCCCGTAACTTTTGGTTGCCCTTTTGAGTATAGGCTCCTAGGTAAGCCACATCTGCAGCATTGGAGCAGTTCCATTCTCTGTCAATTTTTGGTTGCATAGCAGCAGATTAGGCAAGGTTCACTTGAATGATTCCTGAGATGAATGGGTTTGTCTTATGAGGAAGAATTGAGCAGGTTAACCCAACGTCTGTTGGAGTTTAGAAGAATGAGAGGTGATTTTAATGAAATTTTTATGATTTTGAGGGAATTTGACAGCATTTTTTTGAATTCATTCATGGGATGTGAACATCGTTGGCTGGCCAGCATTTATTGCACCCTCCTAGTTGGCCTTGAGAAGGTGGTGGGAGCTGCCTTCTTGAACTGCTGCAGTGTATTTGCTGTTGGTAGACTCACAATGTTTATAGAATCCCTACTGTATTGAAGCAGGCCCGTAGAATCCATACCGACTCTCCAAAGTGCATTCCAATCCTACCCTCTCCCTGTAACCCTGCATTTCCCAAGTCTAATCCACTTAACCTACCCATCCCTGGACACTATGGGGTAATTTAGCATTGGCCAATCCACCTAACAGTGTCTGGGATGGGAAATGTAGGGATGGTGTGGGGGTGGGTCGGGGTGGGATGCTCCTCAGAGGGCTGGTGTGGACTCGATAGGCCGAATGGCCTGTTTCCACACTGTAGGGAATCTATGATTCAATGAAAACCTGCATATCTTTGGACTGTGGCAGGAAAACGGAGGAAACCCACGCAGATATGGGGAGGATATGCAAACCCCCCACATACTGTTGCCCAAAGGTGGAATTGAACCTGGGTCCTTGACGCTGTGAGGCAGCAGTGGTAACCACTGAGCTACCGTGCTGCCCACTATTGTTGGGGAGGGAGTTCCAGGATTTTGACCCAGTGACACTGAAGAAACAGTGATATATTTCCATGTCAGGATGGTGAGAGACATTGGTTGCTGCAAAGATACTTTCCCTTGAAGAGGAGTGTAAAACCTAATTAGAGTTTAAAAATTAGAGAACTCAAGGAGAAGAGGAGATCCTATTGAATGGCAGAGCAAGCTAGAGGGGCCAAATAGTCTATGTCTGTTCCTATTTCTTATGTCCTAAGAAGGTTGGAAAAACTATCTCAAATGCAAATAGACAAAATGACTGGGTGCCAGATTCACAGGGATTAAGATATTTCTCAAGGCTGTTGAGGCAGGAGTGACATGTAGGAAAGCACAAGGGGGTGTTTAGGAAGAGAGTTCAAGAGATTGAAAGGTCTGCTCACCAATTAAAGGGGAGGATGTACAAACTGGAGAGTTTGGAAGGGAGTTGTGAAACTGGATGAATTGCAATTACCTCATGCCTTTGGTGAGCTCACACAGGCAATTTGCATCCAGTGAATTAATTCTGAAGTGTAGGATGTGTCGGAGTCCAGGAAATGCAGTGAGCAATTTCCATACTGTCCTACCCCCAAACAGCATCGTGATCAACGACCACATAATTTGTATTGTAGAGATATCAGTTGGATAAATATTGGCCAGACTAAAACACCACCGAGTTCTTTAAAACAACACCATTCATTTGCAGACAAAGTTTCACCTCAGCTCAGCAGTAGTGTCAGTCAGCACTAGCGTTGCCATCGGATTTGAAACCACCCCACAATTTTCTGACAAAATGGCGACTTGTCCGACTGACTTAGACACTACTGAAACTGTACCTGAAACTTCTCAATTTTTAGAGTATTCTGTTCTTCAAATCAATTGAACAGATGATCAGATACATTTAATAATTTTACTACTTTTCTTTTCCCAACCTGATTCCAGTGATCCAATATTGTTAGTTAAATCAGAATTCAACTTTAGCTAAATGACACTGAACTGCTCCTTTATAAATATTTACTATAGAAGCTAAGGCTCAGCCATGGGGAGATATACCAGTATCTACCTGTAAAATCAGGTTCCTTTTATATCTAGCATGCAGCTGACATCAAATATTGGGTGTCGTTATACCAAATATTACTGAAATATTCAGTCTCGGGATGTGGATATCACTGGCAAGGCAAGCATTTATTTCTCATTTCGGCAACTTACAGATTTTTGGAACTGAGTGGCTACTGTAATGAAAACAGTAAGTGCAGCTGGAGAAACTCAGCAGGCCAGGCAGCGTCTGTGGAGACAGAAGCAGAGGTAATGATTTAACTCCAGTGTGATTATTCTTCAGAACTCTTAAAGGCTCAACTTTTTTTTCAACATTCGTCTATGGGATGTGGGTGTTGCTGGCTGGGCCAGCATTCATTGCCCATCAATTAAGTGCTTCTGAGAATGTGGTACTGAGCTGCCTTCTTGAACCGCTGTACTGTGTGGAGGTGCAGGGACACCCGCAATTCCATTGGGAAGGGACTTCCAGAATCTTGACCCAGCAACAGTGAAGGAATGGGGATACATTTCTAAGTTAGGATGATGTGTGGCTTGGGGGGATGGCGTTCCCATGTATCTGCTGCCCTTGACCTTCCACATGCAAGTGGTCATGGGTTGGGAAGGCACTATCAAGGATCTTTGATGAACTTCTGCAATGCATCTTCTAGATAGGATACACTGCTGTTCCAATAAGTGTCAGTAGTGGAGGGAGATTTGAGGAAAATATAATGACGAGGATAGTTTTATTCTTTCGTGGGATGAGAATATCTCTCACCTCCTTAAGTGCCCTTGAACTGAGTGGTTTGCTTGGCTATTTCAGAGGGTAGTTGAGCGTCAACCACATTGCTGTGGGTCTGGAGTCACATCTAGGCCAGACCAGGTAAGGATGGCAATACTCCTCCTCCCACCCACCTTCCTGCAATACTCCTCCTCCCACCCACCTTCCTGCAATACTCCTCCTCCCACCCACCTACCTGCACTACCTAGAATACTCCTCCTCCCACCCACCTTCCTGCAAAAATGCTATCCCCTATTCCCAATTCCTTCGCCTCCGCCGCATCTGCTCCCAGGATGAGGCATTCCACTCCCGTACATCTCAGTTGTCCTCATTTTTCAAGGACCGTAACTTCCCCTCCTCGGTGGTCGAGAATGCCCTCAACCGTGTCTCCCACATCTCCCGCACCTCATCCCTCACACCCCATCCACGCAATAAGAACCAAAAAAGAATCCCCCTCGTCCTCACGTACCAACCCACCAACCTCCGGATCCAACGCATCATCCTCCGACACTTCCGCCATCTGCAATCCGACCCCACCACCAAAGACATCTTTCCCTCCCCACCCTTATCTGCTTTCCGGAGGGACAACTCTCTCCGTGACTCCCTTGTCCGCTCCACACTCCCCTCCAGCTCCACCACACCCGGCACTTTTCCCTGCAACCGCAGGAAGTGCTACACCTGCCCCCATACCTCCTCCCTCACCCCCATCCCAGGCCCCAAGAAGACTTTCCACATCAAGCAGATGTTCACCTGCACATCTGCCAATGTGGTATACTGCATCCGCTGTACCCGGTGTGGCTTCCTCTACATCGGGGAAACCAAGCGGAGACTCGGGGACTGCTTTGCAGAACACCTACGCTCGGTTCGCAATAAACAACTGCACCTCCCAGTCGTGAACCATTTCAACTCCCCCTCCCATTCCTCAGACGACATGTCCATCCTGGGCCTCCTGCAGTGCCACAACGATGCCACCCGAAGGTTGCAGGAACAGCAACTCATATTCCGCTTGGGAACCCTGCAGCCCAATGGTATCAATGTGGATTTCACAAGTTTCAAAATCTCCCCTCCCCCTACCGCATCCCAAAACCAGTCCAGCTCGTCCCTGCCTCCCTAACCTGTTCTTCCTCCCACCTATCCCCTCCTCCCACCTCAAGCCGCACCTCCATCTCCTACCGACCAACCTCATCCTGCCCCCTTGACCTGTCCGTCCTCCCTGGACTGACCTATCCCCTTCCTAACTCCCTACCTACACTCACCTTTACTGGCTCCATCCCCGCCTCTTCGACCTGTTTGTTTCCTCTCCACCTATCCTCTCCTCTATCCCTCTTCTATCCACCTCCCACTCTCTCCCTATTTATTTCAAAACCCCCTTCCCCTCCCCCTTTTCTGATGAAGGGTCTAGGCCCGAAACGTCAGCCTCTCTGCTCCTATGATGCTGCTTGGCCTCCTGTGTTCATCCAGCCCTGCACCTTGTTGTCTCGGATTCTCCAGCATCTGCAGTTCCTACTATCTCTACTGCCTCTTTAATGTTGCTGGGCTGTTGCCTGTCTTAAAGGGGCCACCACTTTTGTGTGGCATTCCTGGATTGCTGAGAAGTCATGCATCACCATTTCGTCTTCAAGGGAAAATGGCCCCTAAGCACATGCAGGGCAGACAGTGGAGGTACTGAGAAATTGTTGGGGGGGGAGGGATGGGAGAAAAAAGTGGGATGGGGGATGAATGGCAGGGATGCGTGGTGTTACGGTTTGTGAAGTGACAATATGTCACCTTAAAGCCTTCCCAAGTGGTTACCAAATAAACATTCCTCATCCAGGCACTTCCAACAGATGATGACCTTTCCCATCAACGTGACGTTGAACAATCTACTTTGTGTGCGCAGTTAAGCATGAGTCGAGTCAAAGCCTCTGTCGTGTTTCTTCATCGCCTGTCGCTGTTTATCCAGATGTCTTGAAAGCCTCGTCGCTACAGATTAAGTCAAATCCGCTGGCAGAAACGCTTTCAGTTCCTGAGGTGCCCACTTTGTGCCTCCCTTGTCCGTGCCAGTCACATTACTTCCTGTCCACAAACTTCAGGTCGATAGGCTTCCCTGGACCCAGCAGGCCTTGCGTTTTGGCAGGAACTGTCCCAGTGTTGGGGGCCAGCTGGACCTCAAAGGCTTGCAGGAGCTGGAGAGATTGGAGGTTAACACAGTCAGTGCAAGGGGGAAGCCAAGTAAATCACAGTCTCCCACCAACAACAAGTCTGCACTTGCACATTGCCTTCAAGAAGTAGCGCATCAAACAACGACATGAGGTGTTCGGCATGAGGTCGTGCAGGGGATGATATTAGGATTGGTGACCAAACCTTGGGTCAAGGAGGTAAGTTTTATGAGTGACTTAAAAGGAAAAGGGACAGGTCGGTTCAGAGGAAAGGCACGGCAGTTTGGGGACAGAAAGGTTGGTTTGAAGGTCAGTTCTTCTCATCTCCATCTTAAATGGGAGGCCCCTTTTGTTTTAAAATGTGTTCTTCAAATCTAATCAGTTCAGGGAGGGACAGGCCAATGGTCTAAATAGAAAACTCAGCCTCCAAAGGAGAAGCAATAGAATTGAGGAGCAGACATAAGGCCAGAGCTGGAGGACCTTGCAAAGCAATGGAAGTCATAGAAGTCTATAGCATAGAAACAGGCCCTTCAGCCCAACTTGCATATGCTGCCCAGTTTTCACAATTAAACTAGTCATCAGGGACTAGAAAGAGGTAAAGAGACAGGAAGTGTCGGGGGTGGGGTGTTATACGAATCATGTATGAGATAACCTATTCCCCTATTTAATAAAATTCAAATAATGTGTAATTAATTGAGAACTTAATGAACTCAACCTAATAACATATGATCTAAGGACATTAATATAAAACACAAAGTGCTGTGAACCTTTAATTTTTCTTCAGTAAGTTAAGCAGAACAGCATTTTGTAAAATGTTGTAACTGCTTGTTCCTTGAAATGTTTATAATTCTGAATCTTTCATTATTGTATTAGTTTTCAGTTTAATGATGGCCTATAACTGTTATTGTTTATGAATATTTGTCTTATTTGCCTCAACACTGCAATTCAGAACCCGCTACCAATTTCATAAAACTCATTACCTATCACCACACTTTCTCGTTAAAAACAGCAAATTCGATCCTGGCTTTGGGAGCCAAGGGTTCTCCAATCCCCTGAACCCCTTGCATGCCCACCTGAGGAACAGCAAGACCTGCCTGTACAAGCGCTAGGTGTATCTCCAGCTCCGCAATCCTCCGTCCCACGCAGCTCCGCACCCCGTAACCGAACGGGATTGCTCCGAAGTTATCCACGCGATCTGTGTCGTTCTTCCGCAGCCAGCGATGCGGCTGAAACTCTCCGGGCTTTTCAAAACCATCACTGTCGTGAGATGTGGTGTAGTGGCAGAGGGCAAGTTGAGTCTGGGGAGGAAGGAAGAGAAATATGACAAAATAACAAGGAAGGAATTATTAGGCTGGCTTCCCTCTCAGGGCATGGGCTTCAGTGACAATCCTCCTGTGAAATCTTTGCAGGACGGACTAAGCAATGTGTAGCACAAGGAGGTTCAATAACAAAGTGCAAGCAGTTTATTCTAGTATACATATTAAAAAAAAGCTACAAGAGGGTGTTATTACATTCCTTCCTCCACAATGAACATGTTAACACAATGTTCAAACTGCCGTACAACTTGCATACATCTTTTGTTTTGATTTTATTTACAAAAAATCGAACTTGACCACTGGCTTACTTTTCTTCAGAGGTTACCTTCTTCCTTGCTTCAGAACTTGAGGAAAGAATGTGGCCTGCGATTGAGGAAATGATTTCTTGAATAAGGATTGTTTTCGCCTTTCATCAGGTACGGCTGCCTGACTATGACTCAAGTCTGAATTGGTTTCAGAGACAAATTGTATTGGATTGAAGAGTGGCACATTACTGACAGCCCAATTATTTGACTCACCTGGCTCTTCCCCAACTCACTTCTTCCTCATGAACCTCTTAAGTTAAAACATGCCAGATATGTAAACAAAAACTAACCATTTCACTACGTTTTGGACCACACAAAAGGACACAAAAAATTCCCGGTAATACTTGTAAATCAGGGAGTTGTACAAACAGAAGCATCTACTGACATTTCAATCATATAGGAAATGATACTGAGTAAGCTGATGAAACTACAGGTTACCTGGTCACTGGCTTGGGATTTCAAGTCCATAGCTCCCTTAAAGTGGTCTTGCAAGTGGATAGGGTGGTAAAGAAGGTATATGACATGTTTGCCTTTATTGGTTGGGGAGTTGAGTACAAGAGTCTGGATGTCATGTTGCAGCTTTATAAGACTTTGGTAAGGCCACACTGTGGAGAGGGTGCAGAAGAGGTTTACCAGGATGTTGCCTGGATCAGAAGGTATGAGCTATAAGGAGAGGCTAGAAAAACTCAGGTTGTTTTCTCTGGAGCAGCGGAGGCTGAGGAGTGACTTGATAGAAGTCTATAAAATTCTGAGATGCATCGATAGGGTTGACGGTCAGAATCTTTTTCCCAGACTTGGAAATGTCTAAAACTAGGGGACATGCATTTAAGGGGAGAGGGGCAAGTTGTTTACACAGAGCGTGGTAGGAGTGTTTACACAGAGAGTGGTAGCAGTGTGGAACATGCTGCCAGGGGTGGTGGTGGAGGCAGATACAATAGAGGCCTTTAAGAGACATTTACATGAGCACATGGATAAGCAAGTAATGGAGGGATATGGGCCAAGGGCAGGCAAAAGGGATTAGTTTAATTTGGCATCATGTTCGGCACAACATTGTGGGTCGAAGGGCCTATTCCTATGCTGTACTGTTCTATGTTCTATGGCTTCTGATGGACTTCACCCTACAGTCTTAAAAGAGGTGACTAATGAGACAGTCAAAGCATTGATGTGATTCTGTCAACGTTCCATAAGATTAGACGGTAGCAAATATAACCTCTCCATTTGGGAAGGGATAACAGGAAATTCTAGGCCAATTAGCTTGATATCTGTTGGAAGGAAGAAGTTAGAATTGATCATTAAGGATGTCATAGTTGAGCACATAATGAAATTCAAAGTAATCAGGAAGATGCTGCAAGGTTTTGCGAAATGGAAATTATGTTTAATCAATTCATTGTAATTTTTTGAAGTAGGGCCAAAGGGCCTGTTCCTGCGCTGTATTGTTCTCTGTTCTCTTAGTAATATGCGTTTTGGATAAAAGGAAGCTTGGATGTCCAGAGGATATTTGACAAGGGTACACAGTGGCCTAGTGGTATTATCGGTGGACTGTTAATCTAGAGACCCA